>NW_020954572.1:24852645-24896681 GCF_900497805.2 Vombatus ursinus | reverse complement strand
AGCAGTAGCCGTCTTTTTATTTTATTTTATTTTATGTTTAATTTATGGAGTGAAACAAACATTTCCATAACATAGTATAATAAAAAAGACAATTGCACATGAAATTGTAAATCTGCTATGTACAATTTACTATTCCTTTTACATATATGGTAAAGTTACCAGAGTCCTAGAGGAAGTAGCGGCAGTAGCCATGTTTTCTGAGGAGTCAGCATAGCTGTTGGATGACCTGTTTGGCCCGGCTTGGACAGGATATTGACCTAATATCTGAGACACCAAATCCTCCAGGAAGCTAGCCCAAATGAGCAAGGAAATGACTCCAGCAACAGCTATGATTCTCATAGTCTTGAAAGAGAACTTATATCTCTAACCTCCTGATTTTAGAGATGAAGAAACCAAGGCCTAAGGAAATTGGGGGATTTGTTCAATGTCACAAAAGTAGTTGTGTAGGTGACTGATGGCTTCAAGCCTGAGGGTTCAAATAAACAATTTCTTTAACAAAAACATCCAACCACCCTCAGGTAAAAGGTAATCCACAAAGTGGTAAAAAAAGAGGAAGAGGAAGAGGAAGAGGAGGAGGAGGAGAAGGAGAAGAAGGAGAAGAAGAAGAAAGAGGAGAAGGAGGAGGAGGAGAAGGAGAAGAAGAAGAAGAAAAAGAAGGAGAAGGAGGAGGAGGAGGAGAAGACAAAAACAAGTAAAACCTTCCAGCAAGGAAATTAAAAGTAGTAGGCAAGGAGGTGTCTCAAGAGGTCCCTGCCAAAATTCTAAAATTGTTTTCACATTCTCTTCCTGCCCACCCCCTCTCTGCAAGGGTCCACAACTAAATCTTAAATCAATCCACCTGGGTGCTAAGTTAACTCAGATTGTCTCAGCTCTGCTCCACAACAGCAACTGTTATTGTGGGAATATGAGGGTTAAGCCTCCCTGGTTCCACTCGTGTCCTCGCTCATGTTAATGATTACGTGTATGACATACATGCTTCCAAAATCGTGGAATGAGTGTTGAGCTTGGAATAAGAGAATCAGAGTATTTTGCTGCTCTGCCACTTACTATCTGTGTGACTTTGGGGAAATCACTTAACCTCTCTATGGTTCTGTGTCCTCATCTGTAAAATGAAAGGGGCTGGATGAGATGGCTTTTAAGGTTTCTTACCACGGATCCTTTGTTCTACACCAGTAGCTAATATGGCCATGAAAAGAAGAAACCACCATTTGACATAATAACAAAAGAAAATGCTCACAAGATAAATATTTGGTCCAATTATCTCCCTCCAACATAGCAGGCGATAATAATGCCTCCTCCAATGGTATAGAGAAGAGATAACTTTTCCTACTGTTTCTGAATGAGGAGAAGGCCAATTCTCCACACCCAGGCATAAAAACTCTGTAGGGTTTCCCTTCCTCAATCCTTCCCTTTACAACAATACAACAATTGATCCCAGGATTTGAAAATTGAGCTGATAAAATGCTAGGTGAGTACTTAAGAATTTAAAAGATGCATAAATTATGTAATCTATTGTAATAGCACCATATTATTAAAACTGTGAAATAGAAGAACTCCAGCACATGAAAGAACCCAGAGCATTTTTTTGTGGAGGAGAGATTTTAGTATTAGTGTTTTGGCCCAGATCCAGTTTGGGTAATTACCATCTGTCTGCAAAAAAATTCCCTTTCTCATTTTAATTGGCAAGGGTAGTCTCCTTCACTTCCTTTCCTGGGCCATTGTGTATCACAGTAAATATGGTTTTCAGAACCATGTAAATAATAAATAGCAAACCTCGCTGCATTGCACTCAAGAAATGGCTATGATTCAGGGTCATCAAAATAAGATTTATAAATATACAAGCAATAGTGCTTCATTTACCTGCCACCATCAGATAATAAAATATTTTCCATAGATGAATTTTCCAGATAATTGAAGCAAGGCCCTTTAACTGCCCTTTATGGTTTTTAAAACACCTTTTGATGGAAATCTTTCTAAAATATATTTCATATTTCCCTGTATATCAAGACTATGCTAACCTTTTCTTGATAACTCTGGGCTACTCAAGTATATCACATCTGGTATATGATAAGTATGATATGTCTGGTATGAATACTGTGGGGTTATATGATATGCTTTCAGGAAGTACTGTACTGTATGAGGCCATTTGTCCCTGCACTAAATGACCCCATTTACTGTGAGTTTTTGTTTGCATTTTTTATATAGTTCCCACCACCTTGGTAGCTACAGTTACTGAAGGCCTAGGGGAAAAAAAATTCTTGCCACCAAAGTCTTTGGTACCATAAGATGGTTCAACATTAGAATGCATATGGCTTTGTCAATGGAAATGAAATTGAAGAAGTTACATTACCATCTGCCTTACTGCTCGATCACTGGACCTTTCCTCATGAGTTGCTGCTGAAGCCTGTGGCGTATCCCCTATTAAAACACAAATTCCTTAAATTTACATATATATGTGTGTTTGTGTGTGTGTGTGTATATATATAATATATGTATGTGTGTATGTATATATGTGTGTATGTATACATATATATACATACATACCTATTTGTGTCTAATAGTAGCCATATCTTGGGAGGAGAAGGGAAGAAAAAAAGAAAAAAAAAGAAATTTACATGATAATTTTGTTGTATATGAAAGAAATAGCAAACTGTGTATAATGTAATTGCAGTTTCATATACAACCATCTTTTTTATTGTACTGTGGTATGGAAATACTTGTTTTATTTCTTAAATTAAAAATAAAATTTTTAAAAATTTTAAAAAAAGAACACAAATTCCTGGAGAATAAGAGCTTTCCTGTATTTTTATTTATATCCTCAGCACTTAGCCCTGTGCTTTGAATGGAATAGCTGTTTAATAGATGTTTTTTCATTAATTCATCTTGTATGTACTTTTCAAACATTTTCTACATATTCCCTCACTGTCTTTCCTTTATTTATTACGTGCCTTATGGGCACAGGGCATTGTGTTAGGTACTGGGGAAGGAAAATTTCAGATGAGTCATGATTCTTGCCTTTTTGGCCTAGTAGGGAATAAGAAATAACCACAGACAGCTAAAATGCACATTACTGCACATATAACAAAAACCATGTGACAAAGACTGGGAGACCTGCATGTAACAGGGATATATACATAGATCTAGAGATGCCCCATCTCATGCATCTGAAGAGACTGGAGTTCCACCTTTGTAGGGAGCAGAAGGATGGTCAATCACTCCTTTGCTTACCTATCTTCAGGGAGAGTCTTAAACTAGAATTATATCTATCTATTATACATCAAAAGTCAGCTAGGTGGCTCAGCGGTTGAGCACCGGGCCTGGAATCAGAAAGACTCATCTTCTTGAGTTCAAATCTGCCCTCAGACACTTATTAGCTGTGTGACCCTGGGCAAATCACTTAACCCTGTTTGCCTCGGTTTCCTCATCTATAAAATGAGCTGGAGAAAGAAATGGCAAACCACTCTAGTATCTCTGCCAAGAAAATCCCAAATGGGGTCAGAAAGAGTCTGAAATGACACAACATATTACATATCACATATTTGAAGTCTAGAGGTATGATTCTTGGGAGTTCAGGATAAAATCCACTTTCCCTGTTTTCTACTTTTATATAAAATAATTATTATTTTCTCCTCTACTACATCCTAAGCTTCTTGAAGGCAGGAACCATATGTTAGTTGCCCTTATATTTGCCTCAGTGCCTATATAGCACTTTGCAGATAGTATTGAGGGGTGGGGAACCTGTGGCTTCAAGGTCACAAGTGGCCCCCTAGGTCGTGAAGTATGGCCTTTTGACTAAATCCAAACTTCACAAAACAAATCTCCTTGATAAATAAAAGGATTTGTTATGTAAAACTTAGACTCAGTCAAAAGGTCACACCCAAGGACCTAGAAGGCCATATGTGGCCCTGAGGCTGCTGGATCCCCACCCCTGGATAGGCTCTTAAATGAATCATCAATTCAACTAGCATTTATTAAGCGTAGGGACAATATTGCATAGAGGAAAAAATCTGGCCTCTGAGCCCAAATGACAGGGGTTCAAGTCCTGCCTCTGACACACACTGGTTGTGTGACCTTGGGCAAGTCACTTCTGAAAACAATTCCCCAGGCTGTTGGCAACTCTAACTCTATAAGCTGCGGAGAAAGTGCCAATCCATATGGGTAATAGAGGAAGTTCTCACATCTGGGAGATCCCTATCTCCATTAAATCACAGGCATAGTCCCTATTCCTACCTGCAAGGCATTGTTTGTTGAATTTCATTGAAAGTGAATTAGCAGGGGCAGCTATGTGGCACAGTGGATAGAGCACTGGCCCTGAAGTCAGGAGGTCCTGAGTTCAAATCCAACCTCAGACACATAACACTCACTAGCTGTGTGACTCTGGGCGAGTCACTTACCCCAATTGCCTTACCAAAAAAAAAAAAAAAAGCATGATGAAAATGAATTAGCCTGCCTTAATAGCTCTCATTTCCTTCCAAGGCTGAACAAAGAGAAATTTTGGCCTTATGGTTGCTGGCTCCAGACTTGCAGTATTTTCTTTAAATGTGAAAGTAGAATTGGGCTTATTTATGTCTTAGGTACCAGGATTCATAGGAAGGGGTCCGAGAGGTCATCTAGTCCTGCCTCCTCATTTGTAGAACCTGAGGTCCAAAGAAGTTAAATGACTTTCTCAAAGGCACACAGGTAAACAGGTAGCAGAGTCTGGATTTGAACCCAAGACCTCTGATTCCAAATCCACATTTTTTCTATTGCACTGCTAGTGCTTGAGGATGTACCGAGTTTTTGAGAACCATTTGAAAAAATGTAACGGGGCAGCTAGGTGGCGCAGTGGATAGAGCACCAGCCCTGGAGTCAGGAGGACCTGAGTTCAAATCTGGCCTTAGACACATAACACTTACTAGCTGTGTGACCCTGGGCAAGTTTAAACAAAAAAACGAAAAAAAAAAAGAAAAAAGAAAGAATGTAGCGACTCTGTAGAAAGACACTCCACTGCCAGGAATATTTTTGCTTAGGAGAGGAAGGAAACAAGCATTTATGAAGCCTGTAAAATGTGCCAGGCAGTGCGCTAAATACTTTAATACTAATAGCCGACATTTATATAGTGTTATTTTGTTTTTTTTAATTTTGTTTTTAAAGTATTACCATAACATAGCATAAAAAAAGATAGCACAAGAAACTGCAAATCTATTATGTACAACTCACTATTCCTTTTAAATATATAATAAAATCATCATGTAAATTTTTTTTCTTTCATCCTCCCCACCCTAGAGATGGCTACCATAAGACACAAATATATATTTATATGTAAAATCATTCTATACATACTTCTATTTATCACTACTTTGTCTGGGTGCAGGAAAAATTAGGGGGAAAAAAATAAAAGCAATCCAGGAAAATTAGCACTTACTTTGTGCCAAATGCTTAATAATTATTATCTCATTTGATCCTTGTAACAACCCTGCTATTATTATCCCTATTTTACATTGAGGTTAACAGAGGCTAAGTGACTTGCCCAGGATCACATAGGTAGTAAGTGTCTAAGGCTGGATTTGAAGTCAGGTCTTCCTAACTCCAGGCCAAGCACTCTGTCTATTGTGCCACCCAACTGCCTTGGGCTTTAAGCTTTGGGATGTAGCTATAAACCCAACAGCTGTGAATTGTTCGCAGGAAGGTTGGGATATTGATGATAAACTGTAGCTGTTAACATAAAGATGTGAAAGAATAATAAGAATGAAGCAAAGTATTGCTCCTGATTCACTTACATTGTCCAGAATGAACCCAAGGTTCCATAAACCCAGTTTTCAATAGTTTTCAACCTAAGGAGAGAAAAAGAAGTTTACAATTGAATTTACCTTTGAGGAAAATTAGTAAAACACCAATACTTACTATTGATTTTGTTGAAATTGGGAAACATTTTAGTTCAAACAGCCATAGATAGGTAACCAATTAAGACTGGAAAGACTGTATTCCATTTGATTAAGTAAAATGGAGTTGAACTCAGGAATATACTGGTAAAATGTTTAACAACCAGCTCTGTGGGGAGAAACAACACACCCATAACACACTTCTAAGTTAAATCTGCATTATTAACATTTCCTGCATCACTTTCTTAAATCTAGACAATCAACAAAACAATAAATCAAGCCCTGACTTATAGCATTTGCCAATTTCCAAGGTGTAAATGCTTCACAATTGGCTCTTGTGAGCTCCACATCACACTCCTGGTTAAATTAGAGCATCTCTAAGATAACGTTCAGCTCTGGTGTTCCCTGACTCTAATTAACTCTTTAAAGGAAATTCTCTGCAATTAATTAAGCAACCAACATTTATTGGCGACCTCCTGTATGACAGCATTTTAAGGAATATTACTTCAAGACCTCAGGGAGCCAGGGAAGATGTCCCAGTGGAAGGTAGGCCTTTCACTGAAGGCCTTGAGGCAAAGGACTGTTCTTTGTTTGTCTTTGTACCCCATGTGCCTAGCCTGGTGTGTCAGACAGTTAGCATTCAATAAATGTTGGCAGAACTACATTGAAGTGAATCCAATTCATAGCTATGTAAAGGGAGGGAGAAACATTCTGGGAAGATGGCAGAGTAGGTCAGAAGTTTCCAGGCTCTCCAGATTTCCTCCACAAACAGACAGAAAATTGCCATGGAATTAATGCAGAGCAGCAAAAATAAATGCGTAAAGCAGTTGTTCTCCCAAGACAACCTGAGAGGACCTCAGAAAAGACAGGACTTCCAGTGGCTGAGGTTTGGTCTGAGTAAAGTGTAGACACCTCCAGGAAGGTAGCACTGAATCAACAAACAGCAAGCCCTAGAGCAGCTCTGTCAGTAGTCAGATTAGGCCTCAAGAAATTTCACCTCAACTTTTACCTCACTCATGGCCCAAATTAACTATAAAGTACATATGAAGAAAGATGCTATTTTAATCCAGAGGAAGAACTGATAAATAGAAGTACGTATAGAATAATTTTACATATAAATACCTATTTGTGTCTAATGGTAGCCATGGAGGGGGTTGAGAGGAGGGAAGGAAAAAAAAAGAAATTTACATAACTTTATTATATATTTAAAAGGAATAGCAATCATAATAGATTTGCAGTTTCATGTACAATTATCTTTTTTATTATTCTATGTTATAGAAATATTGGTTTTATTCCATAAATTAAAAATAAAAGAAATGGAGAGAAAAGAAAAAGAAATAGGAAGTCCCTGACCTTGGTGTAGCTCATGAACTATTGTTTGGAAAGACAAAACTAACTGACATTCCATTCAACAAACATTTACTAAATCTCTTCTAAGTACAAGGCACAGTGTTTGACTTGGGTGTACAAAGATGAAAAACAACACAGCCCGGCCCTGAAGGGGCTTATATTCTAATAGGAGGGAATGGCATAAATATACAAGACTAATGAAGAGTTTGAGCTCTAAAATGTGCTCTAATCTTGAATCCTTTTTTTTAAATTAATTTATTTATTTTTAGTTTTCAACAATCACTTCCATAATCTTTAGAGTTTTAAATTCTTCTCCCCCTCCCTCCCTACCTCCCTCCCCAAGATGGCGTGCAATCTGATATAGGCTCTACATAAACATTCCTATTAAACATGTTTTCACATTAGTCAATGTTGTAAAGAAAAATTAGAACCAATAGGAGGAAAAGAAAAAAAAGAGCAAATAGTAAGCTTCAATCTGCATTCAAACTCTGTAGTTCTTCCTCTGGGTATGGATAGCATTTTCCATCATGAGACTCTTGGAGATGTCTTAGATCCTTGCATTGCTGAGAAGAGCTAAATCTATCAAAGTCAGTTATCGCACAATGTGGCTGTTACTGTGTACAACGGTCTCCTGGTTCTGCTCACTTCATTCAGCATCAGTTCATAAAGTCTTTCCAGGTTTTTCTGAAATCCGCTTGCTCATCATTTCTTATAGGACAATAGTATTCCATTACACTCATATACCATAACTTGTTCAGTCATTCCCCAATTGATGGGCATCCCCTCAATTTCCAATTCTTTGCCACCACAAAAAGAGCTGCTATAAATATTTTTGCACATGTGAGTCCTTTTCCCATTTTTATGATCTCTTTGGGATCCAGCTCTAGAAGTGCTATTGCAGGGTCAAAGGGTATGCACATTTTTGTAGCTCTTTGAGCACAGTTCCAAATTGCTCTCCAAAATGGTTGGATCACTTCACAACTCCACCAACAATGCATTAGTGTTCCAATTTTCCTACACCTTCCCCAACATTTATCATTTTCTTGTTTTGTCATGTTGGCCAATCTGATAGGTGTGATGTGGTACCTCAGAGATGTTTTGATTTGCATTTCTCTAATCAATAGTTAATCTTGAATCCTTTGTTCCCTTGTCCTATCACAGATCATGCTTTACCAAAACATAGTCCTGATTTACTCTCAACATCCACCTCCTTCATATCTGCTCAGAGCCTGCTGAAGGGAGCTATAAAAAGTCATGAAGTCTTTCTGAACAGGTTCACTAAAAATGTATGCTGTCTAATCTCACCCAAGCCCTCAGTGCAGCAAGGCAATCCTTCTACAACTCCCTAATAAATTTTCTATTCAACTCACCACAATGGCTGTTCCAAACTTTCCCTCAGGCTTCCCACAGCGACCCCTCCCTTCACTCTCTCAGCTGAGGATCTCACCTCATACTTCATTGGAAAATTGAGGTCATTCATCACAAGATCCCTCTTTTCCCCTTCTCTTCTTACATTCCCCCTGACATCATCCCCTACTATCTCCTTCACTCCAGTCTTTGATGAAGAGATAGCCATTCTTGCCATTGCCAATCTGTCTCCATGTACCCTTGATCCCATCTCCTCCATTTTCTCCAGCAGATTATCCCCACCATGATTCTCCCCCAATCTTCCATCTCTATCTACTAATTTCTCATCCTTAAGAACCTCACTAGATTTTACCATACTCATTAGCTATCATGTTATATATCTCTCCTCCCTTTCTCAGCTCACACACCTTGAAATGCAATCTACAATCAGGGTCTTCTCTTCCTCCCCTCTGACTCTCTTCTAAAACCTCTGCAATCTGACTTTCAACCTCAATATTAAACTGAAACTATACTCTATAAGGGCAGCTAAGTGGCACATTGGATAGAGCAATAGGCTTGGAATCAAGAAGACTCACCTTCATGAGAATCTGGTCTCAGATACTTACTTGTTGTACGACCCTGGGCAAGTCACTTAACTCTGGTTTGTCTCAGTTCCTCAACTGTAAACATGAAATGGAGAAGCAAACGGCAAGCCCCTCTAGTATCTTTGGCAAGAAAATACCAAACGGGGTCATGAAGAGTCTGAAACAACTGAACGACTTCTCCACATCATGTAGCTGGAATGTGTCTGAGGCCATATTTGAACTCATAAAGATGAGACTTCTCAGTTCCAAGCCCAGTGCTCTAGCCACTGCACCACACAACTGCCCCTCTATAAAGTTACCCTGTCTTAATCTCATTCTTCTTGACCTCCTTGCAGCATTTAATAATGCTTCCTATCTTGGTTCTCCTACCTGACCACTCATCCTCAGTCTCCTTAGCCAGATATCCATCCGTATCATATCCACTAAATGTACCCCAAGTCTCTGACCTGGGTCCTCTTTTCCCTCCTCACTCTCTCAGTTGGTGATCTTATCAGCTTTCATGGGGCCAATTATTATTTCTATGCAGATCATTCTCAGATCTATATATCCAGCCCTGGTCTCTCTCCTGAGCTCCAGTCCCACATCACCAATTACCTATTTGGACATTTCAAATTGAATGACCGATAGATATCTCAAACTCACCAAGTACAAACAGAACTCACTATTTCTCCCCAAAAATCCACTCCTCTTGAGAACGTCCCTGTTACTATCAAGGACGCCATCATCCTTCCAATCTCCCAGGTTTCCAACCTCAGCATCATCCTCAACTCTTCACTCTCATTCACTACATATATTCATTCAATGGCCAATTCTCATTTCTATCTCCATAATGTCTCTTGTACACATCCCCTTCTCTCCACTCATGTAATATACCACCCTAGTCAGGCCCCTATCATCCCTTTCTTATACCACTTCAATAGCATCCAAATTTGTCTCCCTGTTTCATCTCTTTCTTTTACAATCCATGCTCCACAGAACTGCCAAAGTGATTTCTATTTTTAAATGTCACTCTCCCCTTTCCAACTCAATAATCTTCAGTGGCTCCCTATTACCTCTAAGATCAAATACCTCTTCTGTTTGACATTTAACTTTTTTGGGGGGTGGGGGGGTGACAACATGACCCCTCCCAATATTCCCAATCTTCTTATACATTACTCTATTCTATGCATCTTCTAATCAAGCCATACTGGCCTACTTTCATATTTCTCATACACAACATTCTATTTCCTTTCTCTGTACCTTTGTATTGGCTGTCCCCTTCACCTAGAATGTTCTCCCTCATCATCTCTACCTCTCAGAATCCTTGACTTTTCTCAAGACAGCTCAAATGTGACTTTCTATAGGAGATTCTCCCACATGCCAGTGCTTTCCCCTCTAATGTTACATGGTATTTGCTCTGTTTGTATCTCTTATATACTTATTTACATATATGTTGTCTTCCCCATTAGAATGTATGCTTCTTGAGGGCACAAACTGTGTTTCCTTTTTCTTAGCATACTCGACATTTAGCACAGTGCCTGGCACATATTACAAGCTTAATAAACATTTGTTGACTTTTTGGTTGAATATCATAGAATCAAAGGAGAGATCCAAAGCATGGCAGGAACATTTGAAGAGGGAGCGATCACTTTCAGCTGGAAAATTAAGGGAAGTGTCATGGTAAAAGCTAGTACTGAGATGAGGATTTCAACAGATAAAGATGAAGAGGGCATGTGTTCTAAGCATGGAAAACAACTAGTATGAATACAACGATCATAGACTTAGAAGAGATAGAAGCCAATGTAAAGTCATCTCACTCAACCTCTTGATCTCAATGGAAGAAGCTGAAGCCAAGAGAATCTAAGTAGTTTGCATGGGAATCAAGTAATGGAGCAGAAATTTGAATTCAGCTTCTCCACCTCCAAGTCCAAAACTCTTCCAACTACTCCACACATGATGAAAGAAAGAGTGTAGGACAGGATTGGGGAATATAGTGTGACTAGATTTCAGGCTGTAGGAAAGGGAGTAGTGCAAAATAAAGCTAAAAAGATAGGTTTGAGCCAGATTGTAGAAAGGCCTTAAAAGCTGGACTAAGAAGTTGGTATTTTATCTTGCAAGCAATAGAGCCACAGAAAATTTAAGAGCAAAGAAGGATGTGGTTATGCCTATGCATTGTGAAGATTATTTTAGATGCTTTGTGAAAAATAGTTAGGAACTGAGAGAATGGAGTCAAGGAAACTGAAGAAGGGACAATTATAATAGTCCAGGCAAGAAATGAGAAAAGGGGCGGCTAGGTGGCACAGTGGATAGAGCACTGGCCCTGGATTCAGGAGGACCTGAGTTCAAATCCGGTCTCAGACACATAACACTTACTAGCTGTGTGACCCTGGGCAAGTCACTTAACCCCATTGCCTAAAACAAACAAATAAACAAACAAAAAAACAAAGAAATGAGAAAGATCTGAAATAGGATGGTGGTGGTATGAGTGGAGAAGAAAGAATAGGTCAAACAAAAAAGTTATCATAAAAATAGAATCAGCAAGACTTAGCAACAAATAGGAGGAGGAGGAGGAGGAGAAGGATATCAAGGAAAAGCAATAGTCAAAAATGAATCTGAAGTTTTGAACTAGGGTGACTGGAAGGATAGTGATTCCATTAAGAGAAATTGAAAAGATGGAAGGACGAGTGGTTTTCATAGTGGGAAGGGAAGTGAATTCAGTTTTAGATATTTTGAGTTTGAGGTGCCAGTGAGACATCCAGATGAAGATCTCTAGGAGAAAGATGGCAATGCAGGAGCTGAGGTCAAGGAAGAAATATATGTGTGTATGCACATATGTATATATTTATATATACCTATACATATGTACATACATGCATATAATTCAACATGTGTATGCACTTATATATACACATATGAATTTCTATAATACGCACAGAGATGATAATTGAGTCTATTGGAGTAGATACAATTATAGAGAATAAAGGGTAAAAAGGGAAGGGGGACACAGTCTCAGAGGACACCAACACATGAGAGGAGACCACTGAACAAGCAAAGAGGATCTGGAGGAGGAAAGAGAAACAAGTGTCTTAGAAGTCAAAGAAGAGAACATACAGAAAGAAAGGGTGGTCCTCAGTGGGAAAAGCTATGGAAAAGTAGATGGCAATGAGGACTAAGCAAACACCACTGAATTTTTCACAGTTGAAAACTGTATACTTATTGTGGCCAAACTTGGTCTCACAGAAGAAATAAGAAAATACAGCTCTTTCCCTTCTTTGCAAAGAAGGGGAACATCATTCAGTTGATGTGTTGATTTTACTGAACTACTTTTTTTTCCTCTTCCTTTTAAAAATCTTTGTTATAAGGGGTGGTTCTCTGAGTGGGAAAGAGAGGAGAGATAATTACAGAACTTACGGGAATATAAAAAGAAAAGATATCAATAAGTCATCGGTGATTTTGAAATGTGATGTCAGCAAACTACTGGAGTCTAGAGCCAAATCTCATGGGACTGAGGAAAAAGGGGCTAGTGAACAAGTAATGGAGGTGACAAATGCAGACATTTTCCTTTTGTTAAGTTATTTTATTTTTAATTTATGGACTAAAATGAGCATTTCTATAACAACATAATAAAAAAGATGATTGCACATTAAATTGCAAATCTATTTTGAATAGCTTGCTATTACTTGTAAATATAGAATAAAGTAATCATTTAAATTTCTTCTTTTCTTTTTTTCCCTTTTTTTTCCCTCCTCCACCCACCCTAAAGATGGCTACCATTAGATACAAATAGGTATGTGTATATAGGTATTCTATATATAGAATAATTATACACTGTTATTTATCAGTTCTTTCTCTGGACATAGATAGTATCTTTCTTCATATTTCCTTTATAATTAATTTGGGTATTTATAACAGTCAAAATGACTTATTTACTAAAAGTCATTCTTAAAACAATATTGCTGTTATATTGTATACAATGTTCTCTTGGTTCTGCTCATTTTGCTCTTCATTATTTCATGCAAGTCATTCTATGTTTTTCTAAGACCATTGAACTCATTGTTTCTTATAGGATAGTAGTATTCTGTCACAATCATATACCCCAACTTGTTCAGCCATTCCCCAATCAATGGGCATTCCTGCAATTTCCAGCTCTTTGCCACCACATAGAGAACTGCTATAAACATTTTAGAACATAGAAGTTCTTTTCTTCCTTGGAGTCGGGAAGACCTGAGTTCAAATCCAGCCTCAGACCAAAACACTAGACACTTACTAGCTGTGTGACCTTGGGCAAGTCATTTAACCCCAACTGTCTAAAAATTAAAAAAAAAAAGAAGAAGAAGTTCTTTTCTTTTTTCCCTAATCATCTTTGGCAATAGACCTAGTAATGGTATTGCTGGGTCAAAGCAATAACTCTTTGAGCATAATTCCACACTGCTCTCCAAAATAGTTGGGTCAGTTCACAATTCCACCAACAATGCAAATGCAGACATTTTCTTCAAGTTTATCAGTTAAGGGAAGGCGAGAAAGCTTAAGGGGTTAAGGGAAGACTTTGTTACATTAGGGATAAGGAAAGCCTGAGCATGTTTGTAGGCGGATGGGAAGGATGCAATGTCAGTGGAGAGATTGAACATGAGGGACTAGGGGAAAATGATGCATAAAGCAAGGTCCCAAAGGAGAAAGGGCACAAATACAAAAGTTTGCCTTGGCAAGGAGGAAGACCACCTAATCTTCTAATACTGTAGAGGAGGAGAAAATAGGTGAGGCCATTGAGAGGTTGTGAGACACGGAGGAGGGAAAATGAGGGAGCTCTTGACACATAAAGCAATTAGAGAGCAATTAGGTGCTGAACTGTATGATATGACTATAAATGAGTATTTTAAAAGTTCATAGAAGGAAAAGATGACTTCAGGCAAAAAAGATCATTGTGGGAAGGCTTTATGGGGGATGAGAAACTTAAGCTGAGATTTGGATAATGGGTGGGCGAGCAAAGCCAGAGAAGCCAAAGCAAGCACATTGTGTGAGAATAAAGTGAATAAAGCCAATTCACTGAAACAGAGACTTAATATTAAGGAAAAGCAGCAAACTAAGTAGATAAGGTTAGACCGGCACTGTATTTACTTAAAGTTGGCTATCAACTGGCATTTGTAAAAATAGTTTACATTAACTACTCAGAGCATCAGTTTCCTCATCTGTAAAATTGGGGTTAAAATAACATCTACTGCACAGGGCTATAATGAGGACAAATATATATGTATCTTATTTATATGTCTATATTTAAGGTTTGCTAAGATATTTATATACATCATCTTATTTGATCCTTGCAATAAGGCTATGAAGAAGATATAATCATTAGCCCCATTCTACAGATGAAGAAACGTACACTTAGAGTAGTTTAGTGATTTGCCCAGGGTCACATAACTAGTAAGTGTCTAAGATGGGATTTTGATTACAAGGCTTCTTACTGCCAAGTTCAGCACTCTACCCAGGACAGGGCATTAACTCTATATATTCTGCATTGGCTTTCAAAGAACTATAGAGTTGGGGACAGCTAGGTGGTGCAGTGGATAGAGCACCAGCCCTGAAGTCAGGAAGACCTGAGTCCAAATCCGGCCTCAGACCAAACACTTGACACTTACTCGCTGTGTGACCCTGGGCAAGTCACTTAACCCCAATTGCCTAAAAAAAAAAAAAAAGAACTATAGAATTGCTTTTATCATGACAATTTGTGGAAGATGTGTGTAGCATCCATTTCATTTGCTCAAAGAGCAATGTGTTCAGGATTTTGGGAGGACTAGGAGGACAATAGCCAGAATTGTAATTTATAAACCCTTGGTTTCCAAGCTTCATGAAGTGATAAATCCTCAAATTACTTTGTCTGTTTTGGGCAATGGATTTTTATCATGAATCTGAGGGCTATCTGTACTTTAATTTGTTTCATGAGTCGCATGTTCCACTGATATGCCTGAAATACAAAGAGACAGAGAAAGAACTCCAGCAAGTTGCCAAACTTGTAGGAAGATCAAAACATCCTAGATGTATAGCTGGAAAGGACCTTAGAAATTGGCTTATTCCACCATTCCATATTATAGATGACAAAAGCGAAGCCTAGAGAGGTTAAGTCATTTGCTCAAAGTCACATAGGTGCTAAATAGATAAGCTGGGCTTTGAATTCAGATTCAGTATCTCCAAATTTAGCACACTAATTTCATCATGCTTTTCATTACACCTCTATGACTGACTCCTGCAAAAATGAGAGTTGTGCAGGATGGGCAGACATTGATGAGTTGTGAGCTGAAGGAAATATCTTCACCAGTGAGCTCATGGATCTTTTAGAATAGAGGAAAATCCAAACTTATGAATAGTTACATGACCAGCAAACAGCAAAATAAGAATTTACACAAGGGAAATAATTAAGATGAGAAGCTAGGTGCCATGATGGATAGCCTCAAAGCCAAGAAGACATTGTAATAGATAAAGAAATAGCTTCAAAGCCAGGAAGACCTGAGTTCAAAATCTCCGACACATGTTGTATATGTGACCCCAGGCAAAACTTTTAATCTCTCAATACTCTAGTCAATAAAACTGTAAGTTGCAAAGAAATTGCCAAACTGAATTGGTAGAGGAAATTTTTTCACCAATGAATTCCCTATGCCAGTGGTTCCCATCTAGTGGTTTGCAAACGTGGGTTCATGCTAAAATTCTTTAATGGCACACTATACAATTGCAGAGTATTATGAGTGGTATATTAAATTACCTTGGGGGTTCACAACACATTTTTTTGTTGTTGTTGAAAGGGATTCATGAACAAAAGAGTTGGGAACCACTGCCCTACAACAATGAAGACTACATCATGGGTCTAGTCCATATCCCTTGAGAAATTAAAACATATTGACCACCTACCTTTTATGACCAGAAGCCGTGACTGGTAAAACATTTGTGTGGCTCGGTGTTTATTTGTGTAACTGTCTAAGACTCTGAATCTAGCATTTATTTGCACTTGAGCATGTGGAATTAAACATGGGGGATGGTGGTAATGAATATGACCTTGATCAACACAGTACCTATTCTCTGAAGACCTCAGTAAATTTCAAATTCAAAGAAGTTGTGAAAGGTCACCATTTCTGATCAGTAGTGGATTCTGGTGTATGCAGACCCCTTGAATTTGTTGCCAACATGGAAGTTGAAGAAAATATTATCACACTTTCCTTCCTATTCATGTTGGACAAATGTGCTGCTATAAGAGGCTTTCTGTTTAAAATTAACCTAGGTACCAGCTCCAGGCATTTGGGCATAAATTTACTACGCCTTAAAAATAGAGTTCATAATATAAACACTAGTAGAAACCCGAAGCAATTCATCAGGCCAACAAACAGGCTTTGGGCCAATTTGGGAATATCAATAATGTTATTATCAATATTAGTAATGGCAGTTTGTAGATGTTTAAGACTGACCATTTTCAAAGCACATGATGAATAAATACAGTAACATCTTATAGCCACACTTCTAGAAGGCAGGGATGAAAAAGACCTTTCAAATTCAAGTTGATAATGATAACATGTTAAATGATTGATTTGATAATTGCCATTTAGATGGTACTTCAAAGTTTGCAAAGTGCTTTCCATTATTCATCTTAGTTGAACCTGTAAATGATCCTGTGAGGTAGACACTACCGCTATTATTATATCCATTATATAGAAGAGGAAACTGAGGCTCAGAGAAGTTAATTGATTTGCCCATGGTCAAAAAGCTAGTTAAAAGTCAGAGGTCAGGGACAGCTAGGTGGTACAGTGGGTAGAGCACCAGCCTTGGAGTCAGGAGTACCTGAGTTCAAATCTGGCCTCAGACACATAACACTCACTAGCTGTGTGACTCTGGGCAAGTCACTTAACCCCAATTGCTTAAAAAAAAAAGTCAGAGGTGAGATTTTAATCCCATAGATCCTTTACTCCAGGTCCAGAATTCTATTCACTCTGCAACAGGGTTTCTCAGTAAGAACAAGAGAGACACAAGTTGATTCCCAGGTCCCATACTTCCATACTTACTAGTTGTGTGTCCTAGGGCAAATTGTTTAACTTCTCAATTTCTTCTTCTGTATAATAGTACATGCAATAAATATCTATTTCACAAGATGGTTGTGAAGAAGGCACCTTATAAGCCTTACAGAGCGACAAAAATGTCAGTTATAATTTATGATGATTATTTCCTTCACTATCCAGCACTGTTCTCTGCATGGAGTACACACAATAAATATTGAATGAATTAGCAAAGGGACTGTTCACTGAAGTTAATATGTAGGAAATTCAAAATAGTTCAACGGGACTCACTCAGCACTCTGCTTTGATTTGGGGACTGAAACTATAAATAAGAAAACAACAGTGCTGTTGGGGTCACAGCTGAAAGGAATACATGTAGAGGAACCATTCTTTAACAAGCCTATGGCTAATATGAAACATGAGGTCAGTCTCTTCATTCTTCAGGGATTTATGAAGCCATCTTCTGGTCACCTACTTTTCATCCTCTCTCAAACCCAATCAATCAGTTGTAAAGTCTTATCTCCCCAAAAATCTCTCCCACCTGTCTCCTTCTCTCCATTCACACTGCTACCATCTTGGTTCAGACCTTCAGCAAGTCTCACCTGAAGTCTTACATTAGCTGCCTAATTGTTCTCCTTGTCTCTAGTCCAGGGGTGGTGAACCTGATGCCTCAAGGCCACATGTGGCCTTTTGTGTGTGTGTGGCCCTTTGACTGAATCCAAACTTGACAGAACAAATCCCCTTAATAAAAGGATTTGTTCTGTAAAACTTGAACTGAGTCAAAAGGCCACACCCGAGGACCTAAAAGGCCATATGTGGCCTTGAGACTACAAGTTCCCCAGCCCTATGTCTAATCTCTCCCCTCTCCAATTCATCCTCCACGCAATTATGTTTCCTAGTTTTGATGTTACTCCCCTGCTCAAGAAGCTTCAATATTTTCCTGTTTTCTCTAAAATTAAATTCAAACATCTCTAGCATTTTAAAGCCCTTCACTTCACAATTTGGCTTCAACCTAGCTTTCTTTTTTAATTAACTAATTGATTAAAATAATATTTTATTTTTCCCCAGTTCCTTGTAAAGACAATTTTTAACATTCAATTTTTTTAAATTTTGAGTTTCAAATTTTCTCTCTCTCTCCCTCACTTTCCCCCCTCCCTGAGATGGTAAGCAATTTGGTTATATATGTTCAATTATATAAAACATATTATTATATTAGTCATGTTGTGAAAGAAGATACATACCCAAAGGGGAAAAAAAACGCAAAACAAAATACAGAAAGTGAAAAATACTTTGTTTCAATTTGCATTCAGACTCCATCAGTTCTTTCTCTGGCAGTGGATAGTGCTTTTTAGTTTTTTGTTTTTTGGTTTTTTTATCATGAGTTCCTTGGAGTAGTCTTGGATCATTATATGGCTGAGAATAGCCAAATCTTTCACAGTTGATCATCATGCACTATTGCTGTTACTGTGTATAATGCTCTCCTGGTTCTGATCACTTCATTTTGCATCAATTCGTATAAGGATTTCCAGGTTTTTCTGAAATCATCCTGCTCATCATTTCTTATAGTACAGTAATACTCCATTACAATCATACACCATAACTTGTTCAGTCATTTCCCAATTGATGGGCATCCCCTCAATTTCCAATTCTTTGCTCCTACTCAATCTATCTTTCTAAACTGATCTCACATTTCTTTCCCTCATATACTCAATATCCCTGTCACCCTAGTCTATTTGTTATTCTTTGTATATAACATTTCATTTCCTACCTCCATAACTTTGATAATTCTCATCCCCCATTCCTGCAATGCTCTCCCTCCTTACCTCTGAGGCCTTTTGGAATCAATCCCTAGCTATCTTGAAGGCTCAGCTCAAATATCATTTTTTATAGAATGACCTGGCTAATTCCCCATAGTTTCTAGTGTTCTTTCTACTTCCCAGTAATTAATTTGTTTTTATTTGATATACTTCTTTTTAAATTTAACTGAATACATACTGTTTTCCTCCAATAGAATATAAACTCCCTGAGGGCAGAGACTGTATGACTGTATTGTGTTTTGTCTTTGTATCCCCAGCCCAATACACAGTGCCTGGCACTTGATAAATAACATTGACTTGGATTGAACTTTAGTATGAGGGTACTCCCATCAAATAATATACCTCCTTGTTGTAGCTGACTGTTTAATGAGTTGCTGCAGCAACACCTTCCCCTTAGCCTCCCCGCCCCCCAAAAAAAAGGAAAAAAAGAAAGAAAGAAAATCCACCACCTGCTATCCAACTTTCTGGTGATAAGTCTCTTCAAAGAATGAAGCCATCTTCTGGTCACCTACTTTTCATCCTCTCTCAAACTCAAATCAATCAGTTGTAAAGTCTTATCTCTCCAAAATCTCTCCCACCTGTCTCCTTCTCTCCATTCACACTGCTTATCACTCTGGTGATAAGTTTTTCCAACTTTGAAGAGACTATTCTTTGAATGACAGACACACAATACATCATGGGACCCCTACTCAGAATTTCTATAGGTTAATAAGGTCTGACAGAGCTTGCATTCAGCCCATGTAGCCTTTGAGAACCCAGAGTAAATCACCTCCATGCCACAATGAGGTAAAGAAGGTGGACTTCAATAGTGTCAACTTCTCAAACTCATAAAGTCGGAAAAATTGCTTGTATAAAGTGGTTGGATATCTGGTATTGGCAAATGCAAGTAAATATGAACAGTAAAAGGTCATTCTATGGTGACAAAAAGCATTTATTCAAATTATTGAAGAACTAGCATGAGGGGAAATCTGTAACTCTAGGATTACTGCAGTTGACAAGGACTGCCACTGCCTCGTAAAAGAAAAGCTAAAGAGGGGCAGTTAGGTGGTGCAGTGTGGATGGAGTACTAGCCCTGGATGATCTGAGTTCAAATCCAGCCTCTAACACTTGACACCTATTCACTGTTGACCCTAGGCAAGTCAGTTAACCCTGATTGCCTCACAACAACAACAAACAACAACAACAAAAGCTAAAGAAAGCAACCTCAATTCAAGCAATAAGATGAAGGTTATCAATGTATTTACCTACTAGTTCCAACACATTCCTGTAGGATTAGAAAATGTCTCAAGACGGACCCAGAAGGCAATCACCCCTAACATCAGTGTTAGTGACAAAATATCGTTTGGATTGTTCGGTTCAAAGAGAATTACCTCTGGAATTAAAGGACCTGGGTTCGAATCCCATTTCTTGATGCTCACTGTGTGGCCTTGGGCAAGTCACTTAATCTTCTTCTGCCTCAGTTTTCTAATCTGTAAAATGTGCAGGTTGAACTACAAGGACCTCTGAGGTCCCTTTCAGCTCTAGAACTGTGGGATATCTTCATAATCACCGCTATACAAAGAAGGTAAAAGTATATTAATACGATGTCTACTTTTATAATAATGTTGATTTCTCCTATGTTACAAAGCCAAAGAACACAAAGAATCATAGATTTGCAACTGGAAGGGACCATGGGCTCTATCTAATCTTACAGATAAGGAAATTTAGGTCCACAAAGAGGTGAAGTGACTTAACCCAGTGAATATATAGTTATAAGAGTAACACAGGTAAAAAAATGGCATTTAAGAACCTAGAAGTACTTTCTCTGAGTTAAAGTGCTTTCTAGTAAATCTAAGAGAAATTTCAGCATTCCAAGTATAAATATTCTTTATTAAGAGAGAAAAACAAAGACACAGAGAGACATAAAGGGAAGGAAAGAAAGAGAGATGGGGAGAGAGACGGAGAGATGGAGAGAGATGGAGGGAGAAAGAAATGGAGAGAGAGAGAAATGGAAAAAAGAAAGAAAAATGAAGGGGGGGAGAGAGAGAGAGAGTATTAATGACTACAATTTCGGCAGAATTTCCACTGAACTACGCTGCCTCCCAATTTTAATGCATTTTCTATTAAAGCTTCTATTAACCTATGGTAATTCAACCTAAGACTACATCAATGTTTTCTGGCAGCATTGTTGACACATACTAAGCTTGTAGTTAATTTAAACCATCAAAACTGTATCACACAATTGCCATTAAGTCAGGATTCCTGGATCTTAGAATTGCATTCACAATAATAATCACGCCCTCAGTGCTCAGCTGTGGCACACACTGCTTACTACATAGTGTTAGCACAAGTTTACCAGGGGTATACTTCACTGGTTCAGTCTTCTTGTTTTCATTCAATCACATTTGACTCTTTGTAACACCATTTGGGATTTTCTGGAGTGGTTTGTCATTTCCTTTTTCGGTTCATTTCACAGATGAAAAAACTGAGGTAGACAGAGTTATATGACTTGCCCAGGGTCACACAGCTAGTAAGTATTTGAGGCAGATTTGAACATAGGTTTTCCTGATTCCAGGCCCGAGCTCTGTCCACTATGCCAACTAGCTACCCTCAGAGTCCTATAGACAGCCTTTATTAGAAAGAGGCAATTGCAATTGTTACAAAGACAGAAAAGAACAATTGTTTCAACATGCAGTTTGTGAGACAATCCAAAGAGTGGGAGCATTTTAGAACTACAAGGGACCTGGCCCAACCCTCCATTTTTCACATGAGAAAACAGAGATTCAATGAGGTCTATTGAATTGGATATTTAAGGTTACAAGATTGGGACCTGAATGCAGGTCTTCTGACATCCAGTCTAATGTCTCCCCAGTCTAAAGCAAACCTAGCTACACTGATCCATCACCTAATTCATTGTGAATACATAACATCTCAATGGGGTGGAGATGAGGGACAGTGGGGAATTTCAGGGTTAATTGGTTTGTGAAAATAAAGACAGATTAACCACTTTACATTGCAATTGAATTATTCATTTAAAAAGTAAATGTGGTGACCAGCAATATGAGAAGTGGGGATGTGTGTTATTTTCCATATAATCCCCTAACTTAAAATCAATAAATGAATGAGTGAAAAAGCATTTATTAAACACTATGTCATAAGAACTATGCCAAATACTGGAGATACAAAACAAATAGACAGTCCGTGTTCTCAGGAAGGTCATGCTCTAATTGGGGAAGCCAACATATGAAAGAAGTTCAACTTCAGGGAAGATGGAAAGGTCCTGGAGTCCTGAGGGTGCAGGGTGGGGTGGATGACAAAGCCCAGAAGTTCTAAGGTTATTTAAGTAGTTCAAATGACAGTGCTGGGCTGCTGAGAGACTTAAGGCCATAGAGAGAGGGCAGATGGTAAGTAAGGTCTGGTGGTTCTCTATCTCCTCTGAAGGAATAGAGTCATTGATTTCCATCTCATTCAAGACCTGTAAGCAGTCAAGCATCCCAGGCAAAGGACAAAGTAAAGGAATAATGTGTCCCTGATGGTGGCAGATTGTCCCCAGCCCAGATGCTTCTTATGGGTTCTGGGATGTCCAGGGCCAGGGAAAGAGACAAGGTGGGGAAGAACAAGGCAGGGGAAGGGCTCAATGATGGCAGCACTTCCTGCTGCTCAGCTGTCAGAAAGAAATATGCATCAAATCCGGGGTGATTAAATTTGAAGCCATAGGATAGGAAGTTAGAAATACTCCTAGCACAAGCAACCTTATAGGCAGTGGTATGCTGGTAAATGTTAAACAACCAGTTTAGGGCACTGGGGGAAGAGAGACAGACAGATAAAGAGAAAAAAAGAGAGAGAGAGAAAGAGAGAGGAGAGAATGCATACACACAATCAGTTCTGCTAGCTGGTTCCAGCTGACTTAAGAACATCCCTACTTATAGGCCTATGTTTCAGGGTTTAACTGTGGGGTTCCCTTCTAGATTTTCCCAAGGCAGTGACATCGTCATCATCATTAGTAGGAAATAAAATTAAAAACTACTCAGAACTTTTGAATATAGGTGAAAAAAAGTACTGATTAGATAACTCCACAGATTGCCACCAGAAGAAAAACTCCACCCAAAATTCCAAATCATGTAGAAATTAAATTTCAGAATTTCAATGCCAAACAAATTTTACAAGCAGCTACTAGAAAAGAAGGAACATTAATTTTAAAAAAACCCCAAAACAAACAAACCAGGATTGATTCACAACTAGCAGAAGAAATTTACAGGAATGGGTGAAAGATGCAAAAAGGTAGATTTAAGCTTCACATTAAGGAAAGACTTCTTAACAATTTTTACTGTCCAAGAGTTGAATGGGGTGCTTTGGGAGGTCATGAACTCCCCCTCTCTAAAGGTCTTCAAGCAAACCACTTTCCTACTATGTTATAGTGGGTATTGCTTGGTAATGTGAGTTGGGCTAGATGTCCTCTGAGGTTCTTTCCAACTCTGAAATTGTGTAATTCTGTGATTTATCGTTTCAAGCCTGAACAAATCCTTTAAGATCAGATATTTCTTTTCTGCTCTTCCATCTAAAACATAAAGAAAAAAAAATTTGTTTTCAATCCAAATGAGACCATTTGTCCTAAATTTACCATCCTCTTGGAAATAATTCAATTCCACAAATATTTATATCATGTTTATTATATGCAGGGCTGAGGATTTCATGAGTCTAAGTTGAAGAAGGACTCCTTATGGATGGGAGGTCTTTCAGGTGCCCTTTTCTGCATATGGCTTTTCTACATGTGGCTTTAAGGCCCAACATTGCAGAGTCTCCTGGGTGAGATCCATAATCATTCAATAGAATTTGGTTTAACTAGCTACACAGGAAAACTCAAGTGCTCGTGTTGAAGCCTGTTCATTCCCTCATTCACCTCTAGAGTAGGAAGGACTTGTTCTGTGACTTTCTGGCATAAAATTATTGATTTGAGGGGTTCGATACGATAGTGTTTTTGACAGACTTGATTCAAGAAATGATTTATGCAATGTTCCTTCTAGTTACAACTTTTGTGTCTTTTTTTTGTAGACTGTAAGCTACTTGAAGGCAAGAACTATTCTTTTTTTGTCATTGTATCCCTAATACCTGGCACAGTGCTTTGCCTATGAGTGTCTAGTGCTCATTCATTGGAATACACACAGACACAGACACACACACACAGAGACACACATACATATACAGTTATTCCTTCCACATCTTGACTTTTCCCATTGCAGTTTTGGTTTCAATATGTCACAGGTATTATATGGGAATTTTGGGGGGAGTTTTGTAGAGGCTGCAGATGACATGCAAAGGCCAGCAGATGACACAGAAAAAGTTTAGAAACTCAGAAATGAATAAAATATATGTATGATATTGTATAATATCAACCCAAATTTTACAATAAGATACTGTAAACATCCCATAAAAGAAAAAGAAAAATTCAGACTTCTCTGGTATGAAGGGAGGGTCAAAAAATTTTACACAAATTTTCCAGATCGCAAGGTGAGGGGTTTGGGGGTGGCACCATGCCCCTACCCCCTGCAATGTGGAAGGTATAACTGTGTGTATATATGTGTGTGTGTCCATATATAGTATGTATTTTTAAATGTATTTTTTAAAATTTTACAAATGAGGTGGGCACTGAATTGAAGAGGAGAATAGGCTGGATTACCTTTGGAAAACTTCAAAGTTCATTCGATGATTCTAAGTTTCTGTTGATATAAAGACCCCTCCCTCTTTATAAACAAATTTTAATAACTTTGTTGTTATATGGTTACAATTTATAGGACTCTGCAGTCTCCAAAAATTGGAATTAAAAATCACTCAAAGGACAATGGAAAGACAAATGATGGGTGTGAACAGATGTAACACATTATAAAGGGATTTATGAAGAAAGGGAGTAAAGGATGTCATCAAAGAAACACATGAGAGAAAAAGAAGATGACCTGGTCACATGGTCAGGGGAGAGATAACAGATAGACAATCTATACATTTCGTTGGTTTCCTCCCAATATCAAGACAAAGCAAGGAAGGTTTCCAGAGCATCATCTGGACCTCTGTGGCAAACAAGGGAGGACCAGAAGCAGTCTTACAGAATGAGACAGGTGTGGATAGGTTCCATTTTTCATTATGGAAAGTAATACTCACATTGATGAGATTACAGATCCATTTCAACATTTGAATATGTGTCAAGTATGTGGCATTTCTCCCCTGCCCCACCCCCATGTAGGACATGGGGCACAAAGATAACTGATGTGTTGGATAAAATACTGGACTTGTGGTCAGGAAGACCTGAATTCTAATCTTACCTCTAACATTTGCTGACTCTGTGAAGCTGGCCAGGTCCCTTAGCCTCTTGCCTTCTCAGAGCTTACAAAAAAAAAAAAGAAGAAAAAAAAAAGGAAAATTCAGAAGCTATAACTGAAAGGGATATTATATAAATCATTCCTTGAATCAATTCTGTCAAAAATGTTGCACTGAACCCCCCAAATCAGTAATTTTATATCAGAAAGTCATATGTCAAAAAGGAACAGGTCCCTCCTATTCTAGAGGTTTTCCCATTCTCCCAACAGTTTCCTTCAATTCAATTCAGTGATATTTATTAAGCTCCTACCATATGCAAGGCACTCTGCTGGACATGGGGCACACCACAGCAAAAACAACAGACCACTCAAGGAATAGATGTTGTTCTACTGGGGGATGTGACACATATACAAGTAAGTACATAAATAAAGGGTATTTACAAAGTAATTTCAGTAAGGAAAGAGCTTAAATAATGGAGATGGGGGGAGCCAGAAAGTGTTCTTGAAGGAGGCAGCATCAGAGAGGTGCTTCAAAGGCAGCTAAGTGTTCTACAAGGCGGATGTGAGAAATAAGTTCATTCCAGACGTGGGGGATGACTGGTATGAAGGCACACCTGAAGCCAGTTCACATTGGCTCATGAGAATCCATCTAAATGTTGAATGTGAGTGTTCAGAGCTTGACGCGTTGTTTTGTAGATTGTCTAGACTTAAGAAAGTGATGGAGAAAAATGTTAATGACACAAATTAAAATTTTTAAGTGTTGTCATATGTACTTTGTAGAGTCAGTTGTCAAATATTCACCAACACAGCCCTTCAGGTGGCGTGTTGTGCACGAGGAGCAGCTGGTAGGCCAGTTTGACTGAAACAGAGTACAGAAAAAAAGAGTACTAAGAAATAAGACTATAAAGCTAGGGAGGAATTTGATTGTGTATACCAAGCTGAGGCTTTTGTATTTTATCCAGGTGTAGCAGGGGAGGGAGGGGAGAAAGGATAACATGGTTAGCTCTATATTTAACTAATTTCTCTTTGGTAAGTAAGGAAATAAGCATTTATCTCATACCTATTATGTGCCAGGTACTACGCTAAACATTTTTGTTTTTATTTTTTAAATATTATCTCATTTGATTCTCAAAATGACCCTGAGAGGTCAATGTTATTATTATCCCAATTTTACAGTTCAGGAAACTGAAGTGAACAAAAGTTAAGTTTCTTTTTTTCCATAACATGGTATAATTTTAAAAAAAGAGAATTGCATATGAAACTGCAGACCTATTATTTATACCTTGCTATTTCTTTTAAACACATAATAAAGTTATCGTGTAAGATTGTGGTCAGTTGGGGAATGGCTGAACAAGTTGCGGTATATGATTGTGAGGTTAAGTTTCTTGCCAGAATCTCACAGCTAGTAAATGTCTGAATCTGGATTTGAACTGAGGTCTTCCTGACTCCAGGCTCTGCACTTTGAGATGCCAGATAAGCATAAGACAAAGATCTGCAGCAGCAGCAAGCAGTTAGTAATTTGAGACCAGAGTTCAGGAGAGAGATTAGGGCTGGATATATTATAGATTTGGGCATGACCTGCATGGAGCTGATAATATCACTATACATATACATATATATACACACACATATATGTGTGTGTGTTTTTGTGTGTGTGTGTATGTAATATAAATGATAATCTCCAAGGGAGAGAGAAACCCTGGACAGAGTTTTTAGGGAATATGATGGCTGTTCTTTGTAGTTATGAGGATGATGATTCAGCAAAAGAGACTGAGAAGGGATGGTCAGCCGATCAAAAGGAAGACCTAGAGAATAATGTCTCAGAAGCCATGGAAAGACACTCAAGGTGGAGCAGGTGGGCATCAGTGTCAAAAGCTGGAGACATTTCAAGTCAGGTAAGAACTGATAAAAGTCCATGAAATGAAGCTCCCTCTCATCTGACACTGCAAACATGGCACTGAGCTAAAATGGGAGAGCCAAAAGCCAAAAGTGGCTAGACCAGAACAGCCAGGGGAAAGGGTTCTGTGGATGACACAATCAGGTAAAGGTTCAATACCCATACTTCCTCCATCAGAACCCTGGGGCCCTGCCATGGCAACTTTGGAAGAGCTGGTCAGTTGCACACATGGGAAAAAACAACAACCAGGAAGTAGAGAAATTGCTACTCCAATCAGGGACCGGATATAGGGACTGCCAGTTTATTTACTCTGGGGGTGGAGGCTTGGTCCTGGCCCATAAGACAGAATAAAGATGGCCTTTTCTTTGCCAACTTTGTCCTGTTTGCCAGCCTCTTCTGGCATCAGAAATCCTCCAAAGAGAATAACAGCAAGCTAGGGTACCCAATCATATCCCCCTTCAGTCTTTATCACAGACTTATGTCGATTCCTCTGCTTAGATGACCTTTTGCATATAGAGTGTCCTGTACACACTTGCAATACTCTAAGAAGACTTCCAGCCCCCAAATTCACAACCTGCCCACCTCTGCTAGAATCACCTTGGCTTATCCCTTGTCTCTCAACACTCCACCCCCACTCTGTGCTTGCCCAATCCTAGCTTTGGAGAGTGTTTTCTTCAGTCTGAATTCTACATCGACTTCAAAGGCTAGGTTTAAGTCTTTCTTCCTTATAAAAAGCTTGTCCTGTGTTATCCCTTGACTCAGAACTCCTTCATTCATTTGACATTTATTTGCAATGATCTCTTCCACATTGGGGGAGAGGGAGAGGGTGTGTTAAACGAGTGGTGCCTCGTAATCTAGAAAATCTGTGTAAAACTTTGGCCCTTTCTTCATAGAAGAGAAGTCTTCTGGCTTCACAGATTTCCTTCTCTTTTTTCTTGATATTATATAATACTATACATATATTTTATGCATTTTTGAGTTTCTAAACTTTTTCTGTATCATCTTGATAAGGAATAATCAGGAACAACTGGGGGGGCCTGCAGAGAAGGAGATACAGATTGACCAGTGACTACACTGCCCTAACAAAATGTTGGCCATAAAACCACAGAAGGTACTTTCCCCAAATTGATGCCTGTGCATAGCCAACCCTCATTCACCTTTTAGTGACCCTAGGGTCATTAACATATAGTTAGCATTGTGCCCCCCCCTTAGAGGGGAACCATGATGCCCACTGGGACATCACATGCTCACTGGGTCCTTTTTGGTTTGCCACCTTTTGCCTTTCTCATCAGCAAATCCTAGGCATTCTTTCTCTATTAAAGGAACCACTTTGGCCTTGGCTAGGTTGCTGTCTCCTTTAAGGAGAGGAGCCCACTGGGTACATTACTCCAAAGAAATATCTTTGCTTGGTTTGGAGACAATCTAAGTCTGAATTCTTTCAAGACAATACCACAACACATGCCTATAACCTCAACAATCTGCTGGCCTTTGCATGTCATCCCAAGCTTCCACAAAACTCCCCAAAAATTCCCATTTAATTTATTATGCTGACCCATGATATATCAAAATGGCGATGGGAAAAGTCACAATATGGAAGTGATGGGGTTGGAATCTGGACCCCAGAAAGGAAAAACCCTAGACTTTCCCACAAGGCCAAATCTCTGGTTTGGCCTGAGGCTATAATCCCATCAACCAACCTTTTGAAATCTCCCAATTCTCTGTTACCCTTAACCTAGCCTTGCCCTCCATTGTTTTACCTCCCTATGGCCCCTGGCCACTTCCCACCCTTAATCCTAGCTAGGCTCCATTATCCTTTGGCCACAGTGGTCTAGGTCCCTGGCCTTGTATTACCTCACAGTCCCAGAAGACTATTTGGCCACTCCTAGATCTCTGCCATAGTCTTTCTGTATATAAGGTTCATCTTGTCTCCATTAAGGTGCTCAGATTCTTAAAATCTAGACACTGCTTAGATTCTTGTAATTTAGCCACCGCTCAGATTCTTACAATCTAGCCAATTGGACCCGCGTGTTGTGATTGTGAGGTCCCGAGACCCCTAAACCCCTGAACCTCAACAGAAGAGATGCCTGTACTATCAGGCATTATTGTCTAGACCTTTGATTTCTTTCGTATAGGGAATTCCTAGTTGCTTCCTCCAAACACCTAGATGGGCAACTAGCTGATAACTTACAATCTTAGTTGCCTAGAGTAGAGAGATTTTTGTCCTGGGTCATACAACCAGTAGATAAATCAGAAGTAGTACTTAAACCTAGGTCTTACTGATTCCAAGGTCAGTCATCCACCCTTTATATCAGGCTGCCTCTCATCTGGTACTGTTCATTTTTTTCTCTAAATATTAAGCATTATTTCTTGAACTAGATTGAAGGACAAGACAAGGCAGCATGGTATGGTAGGAAGAACTCTAAATCTGTATAACCTGGTTCTGATCTCCAAGAACTGAGTTCAAGATGTGGGCTTCACTAGTTACTAGCTGCATGAGCTTGGGTAACTCATTTAATTTCTCTGGGCCTCATTTTCCTCACTTGTAAAAGGAGAGAATTTGTACTAGGTGATCTCTAAATTTCCTTTCAGTTCCAAATGCTATGATTCCATGGTCTCACCGTGATTACATAAATGAATGAAAATTATTAAACTCTTACTGTGTACCAAGCATTATGTTAAGCACTAGAGATATAAATACAAGAAGAGGCAGATCCTGTCTTTAATAGGCACTCCAGGGGTTTTTATATTCTAATGGGGGAGACAATACATAGAGAAAAGTGGGAGCCAGGGAAAGCTGCTTTGGTTTTGGGAAGTCACAGGGATGGAGGAAGCAATTGAGCTGACCTTTCTAGAAGCAAGGACCATATCACTTAGCCAATTTAATTCAGCAGACATTTATTGAACACCTTGTATGCATAAAGCATTGTGTGAGAAACTAATGATACAAAAGAGATGATAATGGAGGTCAATACTTGGTGAGGGAGATGTCTAGCAGGCTTCCAGGCCCAGACCCTAAGAGGAATTAGGGCCTGCCCCTGCCCACCCTGTGTTGAGAAATATTAGAGGGCTCTGTAGGCTCGGAGACTTGAGCTTACCTGTCTGTCCCATTCTTCCTCTACCTCCCACTTTGTATTCTCCTCAGTGAATTTGCACAATATTTTGCACACAGATTTCATTAGGTTATAAGCTCTTTGAGGGCAGAGACCATCTTTTGCATCTTTTTGTATCCCTAGCATGGAACACTGTGTCTGGCATACAGTAGGCACTTAATAAATGTTTAGTGACTAACTAGAAGGTATTTAAAACATGTAAGTTGATGCTTTTGGATAGGTTTTAGCAGTTAAGAGAGATCTTCACTTTAAATTATGAAATTACATCAGTCTTCTGAGTTTGAAAACAAATATAGATTTAATAGATTTAGTTACAAAATAATAATAAATTATATAAAATAATATAGTATATTTAATAATGTAATAAATAGATAGTGTTTATATAAAGATATATTATAAACTATAATGTGTTATAAATATAATATAGTAAGTGATAAATAACATAATTAAAAATTAATATAAATAAAACAAAATATAATAAATAATGACAAGATAGATTTAAATCCTTATTCTGAATATTTCAATATTGCCTGACATGCAATTGTCCTTAGATTTCCCTCTTCACTGAGGGCTCCTTGTTTTACGGATGGGGAAACAGAGGCATATGACTAATAGGAAATGCCTTGCCAGAGGATATAATGAACAATTGCTCCTGAACAAATCATTCCTCCTTCTGAGCACATCTAAAGCCGTGAAACTATACAAAGAACTAGAAGGGGGTGGTAGATATGCTCTTGATAGATATGCAGTTCATATTTAGGGAATAGGTAACTGGTTCCACATCTGGCACTAGCTGGACCATTGGTTGCTATTGTTTTCTAATGCCGTCTGATCTTTGTTTCACCAAGTAGAATTGGCTTCCTAGTTGAATCTCCAACTGAACTGGCCCCTTTCTAAATTTCTAGCACAATTGATTCAGGATGCTGTCATGTTTAATAACCAAAACCCAAAAACTTCCTGTTGACTTCATAGCGTAAGGGAGGACATAGGATGCTGTTGGGTCTTTCAGATTGGATTCCCATTATCTTCCACCCTGAAACAAGGAAGGGAACTAAAAGGAAGGTTACAAAGCCTGAAGGTATAAACAAGGAAAGTGCAGAATTTGAATTCTTTTTTTAAAAATCATTCATACCTTGCTTTTATACCACCTTCATTTCCCAGATGTAGTTCTTACCCCTTTCCCCAGAAAGCTATTCCTTATACAAAACATAAAAGAGTTTAGTAGGATGACCACACCTCATTTGTAGGTCACCCTCAGTGTGACTCATTTCTTAGTTAATCTTGCCATCCCAAACTCTAAGGTAATCCAGGGATACTTTGCATATTTTTTTCATGAATTAAGAAAATTTCAATATGTCTAAATCAACTAGATTTGAAGTCCTCACCAATTCCTAAAATGTTATTTAATAAACTGGAGATTCCCAATGCTAGTTACTTAAATCTCTACATTAAATCCTTTCAAAACTTGGCATTAAATTAAATTACAGAATTACAGAATAAATTACAGAATATACAGTTTATTAACAATAAAATAAACAATTAAAGCATAGGTAATTATATGCTACATTTTATATCTAAGAATGGCAGGTTGGTGGCCCAGCAGAGAGAGTGCAGACTCAGAGTCAGGAAGACCTGAGATCAAATGTGACCTCAGACACTTAGTAGCTGTGTGTATCTGAGCAAGTCATTTCATCCTGTTTGCCTCAGTTTCCTCATCTGTAAAATGAGCTGGAGAAGGACATGGCAAACCATCCCAGTATCTTTGCCAAGAAAACCCCAAAATGGGGTCACAAAGAGTCAGGTGTGACTGAAATGACTGAACAATAATACATTTCCAAAAACAATAGCAACCAGCAACGATTTTTACAGCCTCCGTAAGAGAAGCTTTTGAAGTAGGGCATTCAAAAGAATGAGAGAGAGACAGGCAGACAGACAGACAGACAGAGACAGAGATACAGAGACAGACAATGACAGAGACAGACACAAAAACAGAGACAGAGACAGAGACAGGAACAGAGACAGAGACAGAGAGAGACAGAGGAAGAGCATTTTAGCAAAGCTAACACATGAACTGAGTCTAACAATATAGACAGACTTTCACACCCGGAGCCCTCCAATTCTGCCAAGAAGGAAAGGAGATTTGTTTTCTCTTCTCTTCTCTGGGACCAAGCTTGATCACTATAATTACACCACATTCAATTTCAATTTGATGATGTTGCTATTGTTCCATTTACTTTACTGTAGGCCTTTAAATTGCACCAAGACTTTTGGGACACCCTGCGTATTGTTTTCCTCATTCAGATCGCCTCCCTTTGCTTCAGTTTTTATACGTCTTGTCCTGCTTCATAGTTGTCATTTCTTAAGGGTCAATAATATTCCATTACATTTATGAACCACAATTCATCTAACCAGTCCCCCAACAGTCTACTTTGCTTCTACCTCTTTGCTACCATAAAAAGTACTGCTATAAATATTTTCATATACATGATGCTTTTCTTCATCTATTGTTGTCCTCATTGGGCCTAACGGTGAGATCTTTGAGTTAAAAGGTATATACAATTTAATCACTTTGTTAGCATAAATACAAATTGAAAAGCTATTATCCCAACAGTGAACAGGCTTTCTCATGGAAAAAGTCAGTGGAAGCTGCAGGAAGTCAGTTTGAGTAAAGCCTGAATCACACCTTGGGCAGAAAGGCAAGAAGGGACTAGGAAAAATGGGGAGTAGATTTGTCTCATGGTCATGGCCCCAGGTTCCCAAGTGTTCTCACCCCCGTTTACTCCCTCAAACACATCTATTACTCATGTTGTTGTTCAGACGTGTCTTCATGACACCGTGGAACATCGCACCCATGGGGGTTTCCTTGGCAAAGATACTGCAGTGGTTCACCATTTCCTTCTCCAGTGGATTAAGGCAAACAGAAGTTAAGTGACTTGCCCAGGGTCACACAGCTAGGAAGTGTCTGAGGTCTCATTTGAACTTCCTGACTCCAGAGCCGGCCCTCTATTCACTGTGCTACCTTGCTGCCTCCTATGTACCCTTCTATTGTCCTTTCATTAGGAAGCAGAGTGGTACAAGGGAAAGAATGTTACATTTGGAGTCAGAGGACTTAGATTCAATACCTACCTATGTCACTTATTAACCGGGCCTCAGTTTCTTCATCAATACAATGATTTTAATTGGATAGATCTAGAATGGGTGTATTAGATAGCCTCTTAAAGTTTCCTTCTACCTCTAAATCTATGTTGATCCTAAGAATTGATCAGGACATCCAACTATAGAATAGATCCCTTCTCCTTTCTCTAGACATTTCCCAATCCCTCCTCAGAACCAAATAATAATTGAAATTTATAAAGCACCGAAAAGTTTGACAAGCACTTTATGTATCAAGTCATTTGAGCCATGTAACAACTCAGTGAGGTAGGTAATACAGATAATTATCCCCATTATAAAGACGGGTAAACTGACACTACTTAGTTAAGTGACTTGCACATGGTCATATCACTAGTTAGAAGCAGAATTCAAACCCAGATCCTCCTGACTAAAAGTCTAGCACTCCGTCCCTGATACCTGGCTGCCCCTTATAAACTTATATGATTTGCCTGTCCTCTTTTCAGTCACTGGAGCTAATTTGATCATCTAATCTTTGTTGAAGGGCAGACAGATGGCAGTGGATAGAGCACTGGGCCTGAAGTCAGGAAGACTCTTCTTGAGTTCAAATCTGGCCTCAGACACTTACTAGCTGTGTAACCCTGGGCAAGTCACTTAACTCTGTTTAACTCATCTATAAAATGAGCTGGAGAAGGAAATGGCAAACCATTCCAATATCTTTGCCAAGAAAACCCCAAATAAGGTCAGAAAGAATTGGAAATGATTGAGCAAGAATCCTTGTTGATGGTTATGAGTTGATGAGACCACTAGGTGGTGCAATGAATAGATTACTAGGCCTAGAGTCAGGAAGATGAGTTCAAATCCAACTTCAGACACTTGCTGGCTATATGACCCTAGGCAAGTTATTTAACCTGTTAGCCTCAGTTTCCTCACTTGTAAAATGGGGATAATAATAGCACCTACCCCCCCAAGGTTGTTTTAAGGATAAAATGAGATCATATTTGTAAAGCACTTAGCACAGTGCCTGGCATATCACAAGCATTATATAAAAGATATTATTAAAAATAATAATAATAATAAATGTGTTACCGCTTCCAAAAGAGATATTTAAATTTTAACAGTGGCTTAATGGGAACCCCAAAAAAGTTCATCTAGTAGTATGAATCTCAGGCACTAGGTTAAGTCAACGGAGAAAATTTTCAGCCAGGTGCCACTCTCACTTTCCAAATCACAGCTTCTAGGCACTTCCCATGAGGAAGGTCAGTTTTGAGAGACAGTAAGATTACTGTTAAAAAGTGAAAATGAAGGTAGACATTTTTGCAGAGAGAAACAGGATTTTAAGAAGACTAAAAAAATCTGGAGATCTAGTGTCTCTTAGTCAGGAAAAACAAAACAAAACAAACCCAGAATTAATCTAGCTACCAGATTTAAATAAGCAGAAACTGGGGAAGAATTAGGAAGAGCCAGCATTGTAGATGGGGTGGGGTGGAAGAACCTTAGAGAGTACCCTTATTTTCAGATATTCACTACACAGAGCAATCATTCTCTCTACCAAAGAGTAGTCTTATGCAAATGCTTGATACCTCTCTCTTCTTACACAGATAAGAAAACTTAGGCCCAGGGGCAGAAAGTATTATATGCGGGCATTTCCCTTGTAAGTATAAAATGTTCACAGGCTCTCTTTTGGCACTCAGGCATCCAATACCCTCATGTTACTCCAACCTGGAAAGTCCTCACTCTGCACTGCCCCACCCTGAACCACCCTGGACTTGCCCTCTCCAGAAATTCTTCATGCTGCCAACTTTTCCTGACTCTCTCCTTCCCATTAAAATTGTTCCAAGTGGCTCAAATCCTTTAAAATCCTGCGTTTTCTAAGGCAAGAATTCTTAGCCTGGAGCTCATGGCCAACATGGATGGGGAAAAAATGGCACCTTTATTTTCAGTAACCTGTAATTTAAATTGAGCATTCCCTTGTATTTTGAATGTAAGCAACAAAATACTACAGTATTAAGCTTTATATCGATATGGGAGATATAGTTCTATTAATTCAAAGAAGGGATGTAATCATTTCATTCTCTAGTGTTAGTACAAGTTTAGGAGGCCTTCAGAAACAGGGCTACCAGGTTAGGATTTTACTATAAGTTTTAAGGTTCAGAGAATATGATTTTAATCCTATTATATCTTAAAATGTACAGTAACAATCTGTTATAATGGGTTCTACTGTATTTTTCAACACTAGTGAGCTACTTGTTTAACTTCGTTGTTAACAAAGCTTTTCTTTTCCTAAAAATCTGAAAAAATAAAAAACAAAATAAAATCCTACTCTCTGCTAAGTGATAGATTGCCAGTTCTTCGAGGACATGGACTGTCTTTTGCCTTGCTTTGTAACCCCAGTGTTTATTAGCACAGTTCCTGGCACATAGTTGGCACTTAATAAATGTTTATTGCTGATTGACCAAAAAGTGAATCTGCCCTTGTGTTAATGGTTACACTTCCTGGGTAATACATATGCACTTTAATTAGACCCCCAGACTATGGCTTTACCGGGAAGAGTGGCTCTGTGTGATAGTGTCATTAATCTCTTATGCCCAGATCTGACCATGTTACTCCTCTGCCTAAAAACCTGTGGAAAGGAAAGTTTAAACTATTTTTCCTGATACTCAAGACCTTCAGCAATCTGACCCTACCTACCTTTCTAGTCTTATCTCACTTTATTTCCTTCTCTGTAGGCTATGCTCTAGTCTAGTAGAACTTGACTACTCCTATCTACTGGTGCAGCTAGGCCTCAGATGCTTAACTAGCTATGTGATCCTGGACAAGTCATTTAACCCCATTTGCCTCAGTTTCCTCATCTGTAAAATGAGCTGGAGAAGGAAATGGCAAACCACTCCAGTATCTTTGTCAAGAAAACCCCAAACGAGGTCATGAAGAGTTGGTCATGACTGAATAACACTCCTATCCACAATACATACCCTACCACTGGTGACTTGGCTTACAAAACAAGAATGCCTTCCTCCTCCTCCCACCTTCCCCCACTAAGACTACGGTGTTGAAATTCTTCTACCCATCTTTTAAGGTTCAGTTCAAATGTTATCTCCTTTATGAAGACTCTGGTGATTCAGTAAGGACCCTGTTGAGACATATAGAGGTCTTGGTTTACATCTCTCACTCAATCTCCGTCTGTCTGTCTGTCTGTCTCTCTCCCTCTCTCAATGTCTCGCACTCATGCATGCATGCATGCAATTATCCTATAGTATTTTCATCTACTTATTTGTACATATGCTTTATTTAATAGTAGACTATAAGCTCTCTGAAAGGGAGGATTGTGTCACTTAGTTCACAGTACAGTAGTCTATACATAGTAAGCACTTAATAATAGGTGTTTTTTGAAGTTGATAATAAGGATTTCAGAAATGATGGTAGGTGTAAGTAAGGTGGATTTTAGTGTGTATAATGAGAATTTTGTTATCTTTTTTTAGATTATAGGTCCCAGGATCCATGGCCAAAATAGATAATATTTCCCATGAATTATGGTTAAAAACAACTTCTACTGCACAGTTGCAGTAGAGATATAGAGGTGACATAATACATGTCTGTGCTATGCTAGGTCATGATGATATTGCTAAAGTTAACCTGTGAGCTTAATGTTGGCAAGATGCTTTCCTTGTCTGTTGCACTGGTCAGTAAGTGGACAACCCATTTTGGGATTTGGGTAATGCATAAAGGAAAGCACTGGGGCTTTGATCAGCCCCCATCAATGATGAGAGGAATGTGGTTGCCTCAACTAGCCCCCATTGAGGCTTAGGGGACAGGTAAGGAATTGTAGCTCCTACCGTTCTTGCCAGCCCCTGCGAGAAGTGTGATTAAAGAATGCTATAGGGGCAACTAGGTGGCGCAGTGGATAGAGCACTGGCCCTGAAGTCAGGAGGACCTGAATTCAAATGTGGCCTCAGACCAAACACTTGACTCTTACTAGCTATGTGACCCTGGGCAAGTCACTTAACCCCAATTGCCTAAAAATTTAAAAAAAAAAAGAATGTTATAGGAGTTGGTGCTCCCATTATCAGCAACCCTTTTGAGAAGACTAGACTAGAACAAAGTAAGTTTATTTAACTCCTCCAAAGCTGTCTTCCTATCTTTCTGGATCAAGACTGGATCAAGAGTGAACCTGCGCTAGAACATCTGTTAGAGGCTGGAGCCCAAAGACTCCAGTGCCTCCTGTGTTGTTACCTGTCCCTGCAGGACATCTGTAGAAAAGATAATTTATCTAAGGTGGACAATCAAATTATGCTGAATGAGCAGTTTATGTCTCTTTTACCTTCTTTATCTGTCCTAATATGAACAGTTAAGTCTTTTATAATTATGTCTTTAATAATTTTACAATTTACATGATAATTTTGTTGTATATTTGAAAGGAATAGAAAGTGTGCATAGTAGATTTGCAGTTTCATGTGCACTCATTTTTTTTATTGTATTGTGTTGTGTAAATGCTTGTTTTATTCCATAAATTAAAAATAAAATTAATTTTAAAAAATAATTGTCATATTAATAAATGAAATTGGGGCAGCTAGGTGGCATAGTTGGGGGAAGGGTGTGACCTAGAGTCAGGAAGACTCATCTTCCTGAGTTCAAATCTGGCCTTAGACAATTTATGAGCTGTGTAAGCCAGAACAAGTCACTAAATCCTATTTGCCTCAGTTTCTTCATCTGTAAAATGAGTCAGAGAAGGAAATGGCAAACCACTCCAGTATCTTTGCCAAGAAAACCCCAAATGGGGTCACAAAGGGTCAGACATGACTGAAAAACGACTGAACAAAATAAATAAATAAAACAAATTAAATAAAAGAGCTCAAGCTTTTCAAACTGGGAATGGAGACTTATTGGATATCACATATTACAATTTTCATTGGCTACTTATTTCTTTTAGAACAAAATACAAACTCAGACTGACATTTAAAGCCCTTCGCACTATGGGTTGTCTATCAAATGTTTCATAGCCATCTGTCACCACCCTTTCATACTCTCTGACCTATTAGCTATTTTCCTGGTCCTCTCAGCCCCCAACTCAATATTCCATCTCCTGCTGTGTCCCACACCTAGAAAGCCCTTCGCCCTCACCTCCACCTCTTACAATCCTTACCTTCCTTCAAAGTTCAACTATGGTGCCACAGAACAAGGAAGCCCTACCTTATCTTTCAGGTTGTTAGTGATCTTTTACTCCTTTGATTGTTTTGCATTTACCTGTTTCTGGAGAAGGAAATGGCAAATTACTCCAGTATCTTTGCAAAGAACGAAAATAACAACAACAAGCCACCCAAAAAGGTTTACTAAAACTGCCAAACCACAACAAATTTACTCATCTATGTATATCTGGTATGCCACTCCACCCTACCACTCCTGGCTCCGGATCTCCTTAAAAGCAAGGAGAATTTTGTTTTTGTGTTTTCACCCCCTTGAGCTATCCCAACCCCTTGCTAATGAATGTTTGTCTAATTGAATTGAATTTTATCATAAAACAGATTTTTAACACTAAAAACCCTCTTTGTTCTTTTTGTCCTTTGACAAGGTAAAAAAAAAATCATTAGAACGTGAGCTCCAGGAGAGCAGAGACGCTGCTTTTGACTTTCTTTGTATCGGCAGCATTTAACACAAGGCCTGGAACATTGTAAGCTCTTAATAAATGGTTGTTGACTAAATGATTAACAAAGAATTGGAAGTAGAAGGAATAAAGCTTAAATGTAACAGAATTAGAGATTCTTGCCTTCCTTTCCCTCCTCTCAGCTACTTCTGAGAACTGAAAACATTTTTAAAATTACTGACAACAAATATTTACAATCTTTCCACCGAGACTCTCCCACCATTTTTCTATCACTAGAGAGGACTTTGAACTCCTACGCCGTTTTAAAGATGCCATAGTCTAGTTCTAGAAATATTAGGCTACAGACAGTAGGGCTGCACTTTACTCTCCTGCTTAAACCACAGACAGCTTTTAAGAATCAATTTGTGGTTCCAAAGAGATGCCCTAGAATGGAACAGGAAATCAGAACAAGGAGCCTCACATGCAGATAGTACATAGTGCCTGTGTATTCGTTTTAGAAAGTCAAATAAAATATTCCTTAGCATTTGTGTTCATCTGAGGTGTTTAGAACACTTTATGCAATTAATGTATCGCCTTAATCCAGATTTACAAATAGCCACTCACTCACGGAAGTGAACTAATGATTTGTGCTGAGGAAACAATATAGAATACGTGCTCAAGTTACTCACTTTACTCTCCCCCGCCACCCTCTCTTTTTCTCTGTCTCTCTCTCTTTTTTTCTGTCTGTGGATAGATATAGACGTATGTATAGATATAAACAAATGTGTATATATAATATATGTATAGAGAAAGAAAGAAGGAAGGAAGGAAAGGAACAAAGAAAAAGAAGGAAGGAAAGAAAGAAAAGCTGTCTGAAAAGCGGGCTAGTAAAATCTTTCACTTAATTTGCAAGACTACATTAATTATTGCAGGAATCTGAAAGCATGGGAGTTGAGTCCCTACAACTCTTAGCAAGCAAATTCAATTCCATTCAAAGCAATAAATGCTTCTGGAATTGAATCGAACTTAAGCCAAGGACAAGAACAAAAATAGAAGGGAGCACTTTCTTCATTCTGCTGCATTGCTTATTTGCTTAAAAGACAGGATAAGTCAATTCATAAAACTGATACATTTTGCTTTCATATTGCCTCATTTGCTTTGTACTCTTTCCTAATGAAATCATCATTAGTCTCATAAAGAAAAGTAAGTTTATTTTTAGTTTGCTTATTGACACTCTTTCAATATTATAGATAACCAAATACACAAAGGATCTATGATTTTGTCAGCGTGGGGAACTCTGTCCACCAGTCTACAGCTTAGCAGATAAGTTATAAGAAATTGCCTTGGACATACAGAAGTTAAGAGACTTGACCCAAAGTCAAATAGAGGTAAGATTCGAACCCAGGTCTTCCTGACTCCAAGTCTAGAGCTCTATTCACTGCAGCCTACTGCTTTTATTTATAGTGAATTGGAAAGCTGAGACCCTTAATCCTGAATGAATGAATGAATGAATGAATAGATAGATAGATAAATAAATAAATAAAAGTCAGACTGAATCTGAAAACAAGGTGCATCTCTCCCTCTTCTACCATATGCCTTTAGATAAGTTATGTGATCCTTGTATGGCTCAGCTTCAGTCATCTGTAAAACAAGGACCTACTTATTGTCTTTAGGACAATGTCTCCTTCTAGCCCTATGTGAGTTTCTAACTTTATGGAATTCCTTCTATGATTTTTTATGATCTATGATTTATGATTTATAACATCATGTCCCAAAAATCACATTTAAGCTATGAGAGCTGTTTTAAGTTTAAAGCTATTAGAGTTTAGAACTACACTAAGACTTTTGGGACACCCTGTTTAACTACTATGTTCCACACACTTTTGCTTTGCAGTGTGACTGTAGCATATTGTAGTACAGTGGACTGAGCATTGGATTCAAATTCTGCCTCAGACATTTACTAACTTTGTGACTATGGGCAAGCCACTTAACCTGTCCCTAGGACTCAGTTTCCATATCCGTAAAGTGAGAGAGTGGGACCCAGTGACTTCTTTCTAGGAGCCTAGGATAGGATCAGGGTTCCTGTTACAGGGATTAGTTTTCCCTTAAAGGCAACAAAGCTGTCCGGGAAATCTGATTGGCCTCTGGCTCCCTGATATCTCCCCGCTCATCTAAAGACTTACAGAATCCCACTCTCTGAGACTACCCTCAATTTATGCTGTACATATTTTGTTTGTATACAGTTGTTTGCATGTTATCTCCCCCATTAGACTAGGGTTTTGTTTGCATTTTTTTTGGGGGGGCCTTTCTTTGTATCTCCAGTTATTAGCACAGTGCCTGGCACATAGTAGTTGCTTAATAAATGCTAGCTGATTCACTAACTGACTCACATGGATTCAGGGCCCCTCCAATTTGGCAGATATCTACAGACCATGAGAGGCGGCAGCTAGGAGGTGCAGTGGATAGAGCACCAGCCCTAGATTCAGGAGGACCTGAGTTCAAATCTGCCCTCAGATATATAACACTTACCAGATGTGTGACCCTGGGCAAGTCACTTAACCCCATTGCCTAGCCAAAGTAAAACAAAAAACAAAAGGCCCTGAGAGTCATAGCGCCCTGCTGACCAGATGTGTTTCCTTAGGAAGAGACAAAAGATGGGCTACATCTAGAGAAGCTAAGAACCATTATATCCTTGCTCTGTTACAGCAAAGTAAACCTCATTTTGTTAACTGTTCAATTACTTGTGAGCACTTCATTGCATCCCAATATGAAGCCTGAGCTAACAAAGTACAGCTGCAGGGACCCCTAACATGCCACTTCCAGTTCTAGATCTAAGACCCTACAATAAAGGGGCACACATCCAAAGCAGAATGTAAAGGTACAATAAGAAATGTGCAAAGAAATCACTGTGAAAGGACTGATCCCAAAAGGGGAAACTCAAAGAAAACTTCATGGAAGGGGTGGCATTTGAATCCAACACAGCCAGTACGGGGTACAGATCTGAAGACTCCACAAGGCCAGTACAAGTGCTCCTTACACTATCCCATACTTGTGCAATGAAGTATTTACTGAGCACCTATTATGTGCCCAGTACTATGTTAAGTGTTGATGTTGCTTGTTCAGTGATTTTTTTAGTCATATCTAATACTTTGTGACCCCATTTGGGGTTTTCTTGGCAAAGATACTGAAGTGTTTTGCCATTTCCTTCTCCAGCCCATTTTGCAGATGAGGAAACTGAAGCAAACAGGATTAAGTGACTTGCACACACAGCTAGTGAATATCTGAGGTTGGATTTGAACTCACAAAGATAAGTCTTCCTGACTCCAATCCTGACACTTTATCCCCTGCATCACCTAGCTGCCCTAAGTGTTGATATTATAGGATCGAAATCCCTGGTCATTGAACAATATTCACCCGTCAATGCAAAGATGGAATAGGGAGAAGGACAGGATCCAGGATTTTATTGGTTAAGGGAATTCCTTCTACCAAAACAGGTAAGCACTCTCTGAAATTTATAGTCTTAGAGAGTTGCTTGGTGCAGAGTGAAGTTACCTGCCTTGTCCAGACTCACAGAGCCAGCATATGTCAGAAGCAGGACTTGAACCCAGATCTTCTTTGAGGCCAGCTCTCTATCCACTGCCCAGTACTTCTTTCTGCCATAAGCTTACCATACGGAGCTCAACAAACTGTCAGAAAAAAGGAAATTGGACCATTCTTCCTAAAAGAATAGAAGGTCTATGGGTAAACTTTAGCAATGAGTTCCCCTAATAATAACCAACTATTTCAATTACTCTATCTTAGCAGAAGCTTAAAAAAAAAGTCTTAACTTGTTTTTCTTTTTTGGAGGCAGTCGGGATTAAGTGATTTACCCAGGATCACATAGCTAGTGTCTGAGGCTAGATTTGAACTCCAGCCCCCTGACACAAGGGCTGGTGCTCTTTCCAATGTGCCATCTAGCCACCCCTAACTTGCTGTTCTTTTTTTAGCCCCTCCTCCTTCTATTTCTGTAGCTCAGAAGCAAAAATCTTCCATCATTTTCTCCCCCTAAGCATTCTTAACGTGTTGGGACTTAGTTCACATCTTTTTGAGAGCAGCATAATTTGTGGGAATGCGATCAAGGGCCCTATTCACTGAGCACATGCATACTCCTTAATGGGGCCAGGTTGTGCTGGTTCCGATGGTGGATTCCCATCTCAAGTCACGCAGAAGCAACTCAAAGATTAATGCACAAAAAAAAAAAGATGTATTCATTTCTCAAATAGATTGTTTCAGCAATATAGTGAGGCCATTCACTCCTCATAGCTTGTGTCAGCACTTCCATTCTAACCCTGTTTTTTCAAGCCTTTCAAACTTGGCTGTGAAACTGCCCTGTAGGCTTGAAACTCCTGAGGTGGTGCCCCTGCCAACCCCCTTCCTGGGCCATTCTGATCAGACTTTTGCTCAGTTACCCTATGAGTAAAAGGGTCTGCTCAGGACAATGTGCCCGTTGAAGTTTATGTAGACCTTAACCAAACTGTGTTTATAAAATGAAATTACATGATCTGCCTTTCAAGCCGGTGTGGGGATTGCTCTTCTGCAAATCAAATAAAGATGGTTGATTTAAAAACTGCCAGCTGGAGCCTAATTTTTTTTTCAGAAGAAACACAGTTTTGGCAAATCACTTAGAAACCTTGATGGAACCCAAAGTAGTTTTAAAGTTAGCTAAGGATACATTAAGAGACAAGTCCTATATCTCGTTCGTGCTGGTGGTGGGACCATTGACAAGTCAATTAAGTTTCCTGAGCCTCAGTTTCTTCATCTGTAAAATGAAGGTGTTAATGACCTCTAAGATCCCTTCAAGTTCTGAAGTTATAATTGTATGAAACTCACATTCATATAGAGCTGTAACAGTGACCAGAAGCACGGGAAAGAGGATAGCAAACCTACCCTCAGTCAGAAAGTCCTGGGCTCAATTCCACCTCTGACACACACTGGCTGTATGATTTTTTTTTTTTTTGAGCTGTTTTGTCCAGAGAGGAGAGTATAGAATCTTTTTTTTTTTTTTTTTTTTTTTTTTTTTTTTTT
>NW_020954572.1:24849680-24852545 GCF_900497805.2 Vombatus ursinus | reverse complement strand
TTTTTTTTTTTTTTTTTTTTTTTTTGCTTTTTGGTGAGGCAATTGAGGTTAAGTGACTTGCCCAGGGTCACACAGCTAGTAAGTATCAAGTATCTCAGGCCAGATTTGAATTCAGGTCCTCCTGACTCCAAGGCTAGAGCTCTATCCATTACACCAGGCTATATGATTTTTGACAAGTCACCTAGCTTCTTAGTGTCTCAGGCAGCTCTCTAAAATTGTAAGTAATGGAGCAGATGCCAACATGTATTGATAGAAAGGGTCCCATCCCAGGGAGTTTCCTATACCAACTGAATCATGGCTCTAATTCATTCCCCACCTCCCACTTTACCCACCTAAGCCACCAATAAATGAATGAATGAATGAATGAATGAATGGATGGATGAATAAAAAGAAAGGAAAGGGAGGAGGGAGCCTCCCTTTTGTCCTAACAATCTTATGAGGTAGGTAGTTCTGGAATTATTTTGGGGGTTTTACAAATGAGGAAACTGAGACTCAGAGAGGTTAAGTGACTTGCCATCATCACCTAAGTTGTAAATTGTGAGGCCACGGAAAAAGTGCTGGGTTCTTAAAATAAGCAAATGGCTTTGAATATGAGCTCTGCAACTTACACCCTGTGTGGCTTTGGGCAAGTCACTTATCCCCCATGGGCCTCAGGCTCCTAATCTGTAAAATGGGGATGGGGTTGGCAAGATGGTTTCTGAGGTCCCTGCCAGCTCTCAATCTATGAGCCTGAATTTCAGAGTTTTTATCTGAACCCAGATTTCTCTGTGTCCAGTGCATTTTAAATCTTACAATTATGTATGTCAAGATGGTATGGCAGGCTTAGTTCCTTGCACATAGTAGGAGGTTAATACATCTTGGTCATATAATAACAACAATAATTGACACTTGTATGATGCTTTAAAGTCTGTAAAGTGCTTTACCTACCTTATCTCACTCAATTTTAACAACAGAGAGGAAAGTGGTACGGACTCCTGAGTCCACTATCCCCTGAGGAAACTGAGGTTAAGAGGAATTAAAGGAATTGCCCAGGGTCACACAGTACAATAAATATCCAAGACAAGATTAGAACCTAGGTTTTAGGGACTGCAAGCACAGGATAGAGATCCATTATTAAGTAAGTAATCTTCATTATCATGAATATGAATGAATTTTACATTTTAATGGATTCTCTCCTCTGCCCTGGGGATCCAGTGGGGATGGGTCTAACCCATCCACCAAAACCTAGAAAAGAAAGAAAATTCTCATACCACTCACAGAACTTTCTCTTAAAACATAAGGCCTTTTTTTTTTTTTTTTTTTTGACGTGCATAACACCTTAAGGTCACAGTTGTTGGAGAATAAACCTGGATTCCCATATTGTTATTCCAAGACTGGCTTAAGCCCAGGGTTCTGAGAGTTTTTCTTTTTTCTTCTTAGTTTGTATTTCAGGACTGTGGCATTTTAATATGGAAAGATGGGAAAAGATAAAGGGTGCTGTGTAGATAGGAACTTTCACTTCATAAAATTCTGCCTTCAGATTCTGCTTGTTGAGATGAGCGTGAGAATAACAGAACAAGAATAATAAAGCAAATGGTGGAACTCTTGCAGCTTTATTTCATGCAAGGACTTAAAGATTAGTGCCACAATCTTTAGCATGAGCCTAACATCATTATCGTTTTGTTGATCATGACATCATGGCATCTAATTCCCTGACAAAGTGATTGTTTTTACATGAACTTTCTTTTAGGTATTGTCTACCTTAATTAGAGCGCAGTTCCTTCAAAGCAGTGACTGTCTTTGACTATTTGTATCCTCAGTGCTTAGCATATAGTCATGCTTAATAATGCTTTTTCACGCATTCATTCATTTTATAATTTAAATTTTCATTTTTTGTTATGAATCTAACATGAAAATTTCAGACAAAGAAGAACAAAAAAAAGATGATGGTATCTGAAACCACTAACTTCTCTTACATATAGTTTGCTTCTTTATTTTTTTATTAAACAATTTATTTATTAATTTTTAGTTTTCAACATTCACTTCCATAAGATTTTGAGTTTCAAATTTTCTCCCCCTCCCCAAGATGGCATGCAATCTGATATAGGCTCTACTTATACATTCATATTAAGCATATTTTCACATTAGTCATGATGTAAAGAAGAATTAGAACCAATGGGAGGAACCATGAGAGAGAAGAATCAAACAAAACAGCAAAGGAAAAGGAGAGCAAATAGCATGCTTCCATTTGCATTCAGACTCCATAGTTCTTTCTCTGAATATGGATAGTTTTTTCCATCATTAGTCTTTTGGAATTATCTTAGATCCTTGCATTGCTGAGGAGCTAAGTCTATCAAAGTCAGTCATCGTACAATGTAGCTATTACTGTGTACAATGTTCTCCTGGTTCTGTTCACATCACTCAGCATCAATTCATGTAAGTCTTTCCAGGATTTTCTGAAGTCTGTCTGCTCATCATCTCTTATAGCACAATAGTATTCCACTACATTTATATACCACAGTTTGTTCAGCCATTCCCCAATTGATGGGCATATCCTCAATTTCTAATTCTTTAGTTTGCTTCTTTAAAGTGTAGATCAATTTTTTTTCTAGGCAATTGGGGTTAAGTGACTTACCCAAGGTCATACAGCCACTAAGTATCTGAGTCCAGATTGGAACTGAGATCCTCCTAACTCCAGGGCCAGTGCTCTATCTACTGCACCACCTAGCTGCCCCATATAGATTAAATTTAACACACTGGTAACAAAATTGTCTTGTGTCCCCTTTCGAAATTATTTCTTAAATTTTGTTCTGTGTACTTTAAAAGTACTTTATTGATGTTCTTTCTTTCTTTCTTTCTTTCTTTCTTTCTTTCTTTCTTTCTTTC
>NW_020954572.1:24838476-24849670 GCF_900497805.2 Vombatus ursinus | reverse complement strand
TTCTTTCTTTCTTTCTTTCTTTCTTTCTTTCTTTCTTTCTTTCTTTCTTTCTTTCTTTCGGTAGGAGGAGGGTAGGATCTCTATTACTACCCACTAACTCACTCCTGCACCCTCCACTACCATAGAAACTGTCCCTTGTAGCAATAAGGAAAACAATTCCACACATTGGCCATGACTGAAAATGTGTGTCTTATGATGCATAGTAGGTGCTTCATAACTCTTATTGATTGTACCTCCAGTCTATCACATCTCTTTTAGGAGACAGGAAAAGTATTTCATAGTCAGTGTTCTAAAGTCATGATTGGTTGTTGCATGGATCAGAGTACCGTGACCTTTAGATAGATAGGAAATACATTGATTAAGCACTAACCATGCACTGTGGTTGGCATTCAGAATACAAACACAAGCAAAAAGAAAGCCAGCCCCTGCCCTCAACAAGCTTATATTCTAATGAGAGAGAGGGAGGGGGAACAAACACATAAAATGGTGCTAAAAAGGTCAGTGTTTGGGATGGAGGGGAGGATGGTACCAAAGGTTGTCCTAGACTGAGCCAAGCCAGAAGTGAGGATGGCTGATATGGGTACTTCCTTAAATGGAGATTCCTGGGACAAACTCACCAATCAGCAGAGAAAACTTGTCATCTCTTACAGTGCAGTATTCTATAACATGCATATACCAGAACTTGTAGTTAATGGGTACACGTGTTGCTCCTACTTCTATGCTATAACAAAAGGTAATGCTATAAATATTTTGATACATTATGGTTCCTTTCTCTTTGTTTTTTACCTCTTTGAAGCATGTGTATGTATCTATATGTGTGTGTGTATATGTATGTATTTACATATACATACATATATATATATATATATATATATATATATATATATATATATAAATGATACTTAGATGGATCGAAGAGAATTCACACCTCATTGACTATGGAGTTATGGTTGTATAGCTCAGGTTCTAAACTCATCCTCCCAGACAATAATTAGACTAGCAGGCCAGACTCCCAGAGCGTGGCTACGTCTCTCCTCATTTCCAGTGGTAACTATGAGGGGCTAGAGGGAGGTGAGGTTCCTAGTTCTATCACTAAAAAGCCCCAATATGGTATGTTGCCCCCAATATCATCACCAATTAATATCTTCTCAATACCATTGAACATTAATTAGCTTTTACAATGGGATATCTATTGAGAAGGTATAGTGAGAATTGAAGTAGCAAAACATTGGAAACAGGCAGCATATTTTTTCCTCTATGCGTTGGGAAAAGTGGGCCCAAAGAGGTTGCTACAACACATTTCCCCCAAACAAGTTCATTTCTGGATGTGATATAGCCAATAGACAAGTCACTCCTTTGCTTATAGGGAAGAAGGAAACAAGCATTAATTGAGTGCCTACTATGTACCAGGTGTTTTACAAATATTACCTCCTTTGATCCTCACAGCTGGGAGGGAGTAGATTAGGTGGTATTATTATCTCCATTTTGCAATTGAGGAAATTGAAGTAAACATATGTTAAGTGACTTGCGCAAGGTCAAGCAGCTAGAAAGTATTTGAAGTAGGATTTGAACTTGTCTCCCTAACTCCAGGCCCAATGTTCTGAAATCTACTGCACTCCCTAGCTGCCTCTATGACGATGTGTCTAGCTGCTAGGTCAATACACTGCTAGGCTGGGCAAAGCAGGTCACTCTTTGGGGCTGGCTCCTTACCAGAGTCAGCTACTATGGCTGCTATGGACTGTGGTTGCTGAGGGGACATTGGATGCTCTTCCAACCCTTGTAGGGTCAAATTCTGGTCTGTTCTTTCTCTGATACTCATTCACTTAAGATCAGGAAAGAGAGAAGAAACAGGTGCCATGTGTTCATGGACATATGGAAACCAGGTAGCTGGCAGCTGATGGCAGACTATTGCAAATACAATTGCTACCTCTCCCACAATATGGAGGTCTAGAACATTTCTTCCCTTTCACTCAAAAGCTGCTAAGGAAGGGAAGAAAACTTTGTCCATTTGAGCCTTTTGTATATACGTTTGGTCCTGGTTCAATAGTCAAATAAAAATCTTTTCATCACCATGCAGTAAGGCAATTTTTTTTTTCAAAAAATACATTTACCAACACATTTACCATTTACCAGCACACTCCTGCTTATATGTTATATTAGATGATAGGGTCTACAAATGGGTATTCTTTAATAGGAAAGCCAGATGAAACCTGGCCTGCTCTGAAAAGGGGAGAGAAAAGACCCCTTGATCAAGCATTTCTACAAGCCTCCACATGAGTTGGTACCAGGCAAAACAAATGAGGCATGCTCTAAAGCAGATGTTATTAAATCTTTCTTATATCACATGTACAGTCTTTGGCAGTCTCATGAAGCCCATGCACCTTCTTCTGAGAATAATATACATATACTTTAAAACGCATAACTGAAGGAAATGCTCAATTTCAGTTAGAGGTTATTAAAAATAAAGATACAATTTTTTACTCTTCAGGATCACAGAACCCCTCAATTCTATCTACAGACCCACTTAGGGGCTTGTGTTCCCCAGGTGAAGAACCCCTGTTTTAAAGGATTGGGACCTCATTTGCTATCTCACATATACATATATATGTGTTTATACCATACACACATACATGTGTGTATATATACATATATATGTGTTTATACCATACACACATACATGTGTGTATATATACATATGTGTGTATATAGATATATACATAAGGAATTACGTGTGCAAGAGACAGAGACAGATTACAGGTCTCCATTTGCTATAATTCCAAGTCATTTCAGAAGCAGGTTAAGAATCTGTTTTAGCTGAAGTTTAGGGGCTGCTAAATGATTCTCAGCCCAAACCCGTAACATATCAGTAACACACTTGGACCAAATAGAAAAATTTAGCTTGTAAAGATTCTCTCAATTTATGGAGGGCACATTGTTGCATCCTCTCAGTGACAGAGGAATGGAATGAGACAAAGCTCATCTCATATAATCATGAATCTAGAGTGGAAAGGGGCCTTAGAGAACACCTTGTCCAACCATCTCATTTTATAGATAAGGAAACTGAGACCTACAGAGGTCAAGTGACTTGCCCAAAAATTTATAAATTCATATTTTATAGTAAAGAAGATTAGCTTCTCATTTTGGTAAACTTTATTTAAAGTGCTATATAAACATGAACTAGTATTAGTTGTTCATCTCAATATTTTTCTATGACTATTATTAATTATTTCACTCTTCTCTTTTTGTTTAATGGAGCTTAGGAATGGTCCTGGGATAAGTCATGAACCTGCTATTATTTCTTTTATATTTAGTGCTCTATGGTCTAATGCACAGGTGGAGAAAATGACTGCTTTTTTTTTGTAGCTGAATAAATGTATTAGGATGCAAGGTCATCTTCTATAGACTCACTGAAAGCATCTTTTGTACAATTCCAGCAGCAATAAGGTTGGAGAGGATGTTATGTACCACATCCTGTTCCCACATGATTTTGATTATTTCTTCTAGGTCATCAATGAGGAGGAGGAGGAGGAGGAGGAGGAGGTCTTAATGAACAACCTTATGAAGTCTTTGTGCTAATATCTGTGCTTTGACTGGTTCCTATCCTTTGCAAATCAAGGCTTTAGAAGAAACACATGGGAGCTTTGTCTTTCCAAGCCCGGGATTCCCACCTGTCATGTCTCTTATAAGTTATATCATTTTAGAGAAGAATGGGAAGACATACATACCAGGCACTCCCAGGTAGAGGCGTGGGTGAGACCTCTCCCCTTGAATCCTTCCCCTCTTATAAGATGAAGGAAAGAACTGTTTGATTTCAAGGAAATTCCCTGGGGGAAAATTCCACTTCAATTAAAGTCACACTAGAGGTAAGGAAATTGCAAAGATGCCATAGCTAGGAAGCACATCCCTTTCCACCCTACCCTTCTTCTATCCCTACACAGGGTCATGCATATGGAGAGAGAGAGAGAGAGAGAGAGAGAGCACAGCTTCCATTTGCTACTTTTTGTGAACAAAAAAGTACTGTACATCACTAATTAGACCATATGGGCTGAATTTCTCATACCAAGTCATACTTGTCCCTGTGGCATCATGTGGCTTTAGCATTTGATCTGTCTTCCAGCCCCCCACTCCAACCCATTTCTTTTGTGTTTGAGATAATGAAGTACACATGTTATGCTTGTGGGTAGATCTATGTTTTTGCTCAAGACAGTAGGTGGGAAGGGGCGTATTCAGAATCACAAAACATAGTATCCTAGACCTCGAAGAAACCCAAAGAGATCATCCTTTAAATCCATCCTAGAAAGATATTTTCATTTATTTACTGAAAGATAGTAGGACCTATGCAGGAAGGTAGAAATGGCTGGAATTCCTGAGTTGACAGGAGTGAAGACCAAAAGATCTAACGTCTTCAAGATATGAGTCATTACCTAGAGGATGAACAGCTCTTTCTGTCTGAGACTGAAAAAAGGTATAGTAATGTTAAAATGTAACATGAGGAATTGTAGTTGATTTTAAATAACTACCTGATGTGGGGTGTTAAGACAATGGAGTGGGTAGTTGAGGGAGGATGTGGAATTTCATTTCTGAAAGGGTATAATTTAATAAAAAAATTACATAGTCAAGTATTTCTCAAACAATAATGTCAAGACAGCTATTTCCAGATGTGGGCCCATACTCTCCCACTTTCATAAGTTTTCCCAGGCCATCACCAGTGCCTGGAAAGCACTCTCTCTTCAGCATCTATAGTCCCCATGATCTACCCAATTATGAACTCTTCCTTCTCAAATATTCTTATAGCATGTGGATCTCTCCTTTGCCATTATACTTAGATGAAAGCATCGCTAAAACCAGCAATTGTTAAATTTTCAGCGTAAGGATTTGTACCTTGGAAGTTGGCAAATGCTACAAATCAGGGCTTGATTAACTGTTTTGTTGACTGCCTAGACTTAAAATGATGGAGAAAATGTCAATAACGAAGACAAAAATTAAAATTAAGTTGTGCATATGTTTTGGAGAGTCAGTTGTTAAACATTTACCAGCACACCCCTGCACACATGGTATATTAGGTTATGGGTCCACAAAATGGGCATTCTTCAATCATTTGAGTTTTTCCTGCATGGACAGTTAGGCTTCATTCTTTTGAAGTGGGGGAGAAGAAGAGGATCATAGGATCATAAATCTAGAGCTGAAAGGGGCCTCAAAGGTCATTTAGTCCAACCCTCTCATTTTACAAAAAAGGAAACGGAGGCCTAGAGAGGTTAAGTGACTTGCCCAAGATCACCCTGACAGTAACAGAGGTGGGGTCTGAAACCAGGTCCTCAGACCCTAGAATCCATGCTTTTCCCATTGTGCTATGGTACGTCCCATTATGTAGAATTCCTTTAGGAGTAGATAAGATCAGCACAAAAGCAAGTGAAAACAGGAGCATTTGGAAGACCTCACCATCTATAGGAAATCCATCTTTCATTTGAACTATGAACAGGACATCTTGTGTCCAACACCCTTGATGAGAATGTGTTCCTCTTCATTATCATACTCAAATGAATACTTATACATAAAAAAGTATGCATTTCCCACCACTGCCACCACTATTATTCCCTACTTCTTTTCATCAACATAGCTTTTCTTTCTTTGTTTCCAATACCACCTCAACTCATTTTAAGTTAAGTGTAGACTCTTGCTAACAATACATTCCACCCACCTGGTATCCCAATGACTGTGAGCCATGGAATGAAAAAAGCATGAAAGTTTAGAATCCCATCTATCTTGGATGGACCTTCCATCCACCCTGCATGTGGGGTGATTAAGTACATGACCTCTTAAGACTCTTTCCAGGATTAAGACTTGAAAAAATTCCTATTACTAGACTGTTTGAGCCAAGTTTAAAGCCAAAGAATCATAGAACTTGTGGATTTAACTTGATTGGGATTTTCTACCTACTCAGATATAGCACCTTTAGTGGTGGGGGCAGCTCTAATACCTTGTTTGAGTGTACTTATGGAGAGATATGATTCCATCATGTGGAGAGAGGGAAATATGGAGAGATATTTAAAGAGAACCTTAGTTGTTATAAAAAGAAATTTCTTTCCATCCTATACTGGAAATTCTGATTTTAAGTGAAATATTTGGTATAATATGAATCATTTTATCAAGATACAGGTATAGACATAGGACAGAGACCAGGATTGTCTAGGATCATGAGTTAGGCCAGGACAGCATTTGATCCACATGTGATTTAGAGTTGTACACAATTTAGAAATCGCAATTGGGAAGCCAGTTTGTACAGAAAGGGGTCATGCTATTATCAGGAATCCTCAGGGAAAAGAAATCAAATTAGAGAACATAGACAAAGTTTGGAGCCCAAGTAGGTTGCCCAATGTAGCCATTTGAGAGATCGAAGTTGAGCAGGAAAGCATAGATAGAAGTAGAGTCTGCGTGACCAAGAAATGTCTGGGAAATATAAGGAAATCAGTAGAGAACAATGTGTTGACTGAGTGCAGTAACTCCAAATCCAAGAGTCAGGAGAGTGGATCCACCAACACCCTAAGCAATGTATATATGATTCTTAATCTCAGAGTTTTCCATCCTCTGTCCCAGCTTTAATCAACCTTTCTGGCATGGGTTGATAATAATTAATAGGTCCCTATGATTTTCAGAGAAAAGCAAGATTCTACAGGTGCTAGTCATTGCAATAGAAGACCAGCTTTAATCAACCTTTCTGGCATAGGTTGATAATAACTAATAGGTCCGTGTGATTTTCAGAGAAAAGCAAGATTCTACATGTGCTAGTCATTGCAGTAGAAGACTAGGCCCCGCAGGAATCCTTCTTAGTTCTAATAGTGGGATAAAGGGCAGGAATTCCTCAAAAAGCCAAACCATTTTTTCATTAAAGATTGTCCATCTTAAATTCCTTGAAAGATTCCATGCCTCAGGCAAATGAGGTTTGACTACCATGACCTCTGTGTTCCCTTCCAGTTCTAAATTTATAATCTATGATTTTCTAGCACTCTTATAAAGCAGAGCTTATGGAGTTGAATATCACTTAGACCTATTGTGGCAGAATTTTATGGAAGTAGCATGATTGATATATTTTTTTTTTAAATATAGAGGCCGTGGACCTGAGCTATGAGCCCGGTTATGCTATCAGTTAACTGTGCAACCTTGGATAAGTCACTAGTTCTCTGAGACTCAGTTTCCTTCTCCACAAAGAGAGTTAGACTACATCAGGAGTGGGGAATCTGTGGCCTCGAGGTCACATGTGGAAGAGTGGCACTTGAGGACCTAGAGGGCCACATGTGGCCTCCATGCTACAGATTCCCCACCCCTGGACCAGATGATCTCTAAAATGCCTTCAAGCTCTAAGTCCTCTCCTAGCTCTTCCTTTAATTATTTCTTCTCCATTTCATTTCACAGCCCTCAGCACTTGTTCTTGCCTATGCTACCATTCTTACTTTCTTCCATTCCCTAATATGGGTCAGGCGGGATGAACTGCTCATTTTCCAACACATTGAACTGCCCTTAAGAGAGATACTGTATTTACAAGCGATCTCAGATTTGTGCAGCCTACCTGGAGTTAACCGTGGCTGGGGCTATGGTGCATTTATGAGTAGATGGGTGAGAGGATCCTAATTTATTTTTTCTTTGTTCTGCTAAGTCATTACCCTGTCTCTTGAATGCCTCACTTGAGCTTCTGTTCGAGTCACTGAAGGGTAATGGGGCTTTGATCATTTACTTCTTGGAATGGATTGCAAAGAAGTTGACTTTGAGATTTGGTCCCCTTGCCTCCACCCCACCAGACAGAGATTCAAAAGTCTTGTTGACATTAAGAAATAATTGTGTGTTCACACTGAGAGGACAAGGGAGACATTTGAGGGGCAGAGCAGCAATCTTTGCAAGAATCAAGAGCAATGAACTTTGCCTGGGCAGAGGATCAGTGGAGTTTCAACCTAGACAACCTTTATTTTCACCTTTACTCTATAAGGGAATATTACAAAGGCCTCCTAATTAATAAACCCTTTGGTGCATCAGATCTAGAATGGCCTTTTCTCTCCAGAAGAAATCTCACAGCCCAGCAAACATATGTATCCCTGGCAGCTTTTCAAGTCATGTTTATTAACCAAGTGCTAGGGCGGAGGAGGGATTTTCTTGCCAACAGGATTCATAGGATGCAACACTTGAAAGCACATGAAGGAATCAACCATTTCCATGCCACATGCAGTCACTAACTGTAACTTCAACCTAGCTGGTGTTGTCAGCACTGGCCTCATCAGCCACAAGACTAACCAAATAAGTTTGTGTACCTGGGACTTAACACTGTCTCCCAGTATTACAAGATGCCAGGCTGAAGCCAATCTCCACTGCCATTCTCAGGCCTAGAGAAACTGTCTGCTGGCCATTGGAAGGAAGACATCATCTCCAACTTCTTCCTACTATTTTGATCTTACTAATCCTCTGAGTGTGGACTACTTCAAGTCTTATTTCTGGGAAACCAGGACATCAAGGAAACTCTTCTATTCAGTTAAACCCCAAACAGCATAATATTTCTGTAAGAAATCCAGTGGCATTAAAAAAATGGGGGGCAAAAAGCAAATCTGTTACATAAAAAAGATGCATGCAAGTTTTCTCCTTTCTCCTGCTTACATTCTTTTCTTTCCCTCCTCTCTCTGTTTCCAAAGCTAGAAATTCTAACCTGGAGCCAGTCATTTCACCTCTTGGCCTCAGTTTTCTCATCTGTAAAATGAGGGAAATGATCTAGGTGCTCTTTAAGGTTCTTTCCAGCTCTAAATCCTATGAATCCTCTCTCCCTAATGCTAGTGTCCTGTTCTTGTGGATGGTAAAGACAAGACCGGAATAGGAGGGAATGTACCAGGTTCATGGAAGGTGACAAAGCTGGCACAGACTAAGCACTTAGCATTATACATCCACCCCTTAAGAGTGCTCCAAATCCATCAGTCATCACGGAAAAATTAGAAGCTTTACTGGATTCTGGCCTCTCCAAACAGATCATCTGAACTCCTTAATGGACTCCATAATTCAGCATTTGGGTGAGGAGAGCTTCAAACCGGCAAACCTGTCTCTACAACAGATTGTTGGATAACTTGGAACAAACTGAGAGGAACAAGTCAAAACAATAAGTTATTTCATGGAGGGGATAAGATTAATCTTGAATGATGCCCAAGAGTGACTCACCCTGTCAAACATTACATACAATCTCCTTAAGCATGAGGCCCCAATCCACTGAAACTCAGCTTTTCAATGAGCTGTGCTGTTACACCTTATCCCTTGCCCCCGGTTGATTTTTGCTGTTGTTATTATTGTTGTTGTTGTCATAGGTTACATAACTTACTGAATGATGCAATTTGACCAAGAATGCTCTCTACCTGTGCTTTTGTGTGCAGTATTGTTAGTACAACCAGAGAGATGGCGGTCCTCTCATTGGCTATGTGACCTCATGCCAGTCACTTCATAGGAACATAGATTTAAAGCTGGAAGGGACCTCTGAGTACATCAGATCCAACTCTCATATTTTACAGATGAAAAAAATAATCCCTAAGGAGATTTAGTGAGGGGTGGGAACAATCATTTATTAAGTACCTACTATGTGAAGGGCACTAGGCTAAGTGCTTTACAAATATTGTCTCCTTTGATGCTAGGATCACATAGCTATTAAGTGTCTGAGTCAAGATTCAAACTTGGGTCCCGCCAGTTGATAAACATTTATTAAGTACCTACTATGTCCCAAGAGGTGTGCTGAGCACTAGAGATACAAAAAAGGCAAAAGACAGTCAGCCCTTGTTCTCAAGGAGTTCACAGTCTAATGGGGGAGGCACCTGCAAACAACTATGTACAAACAAGCTATATAAAAGATAAATGGGAAATAATCAATAAAGGGAAGGATACAATTAAGAGAAATTAGGAAAGGCTTCCTATTGGAGGTGAGATTTTGGTTGGGACTCTAAGCAAACCAGGAAAACTGAGGAGGCAGAGCATTTGAGGCATGGGGGACAACCATTGAAAATGCCTAGAGTCCAGAGATGGAGATTTTTTGGTGGAAGAAGAGCAAAGAAGTCAATGTCAGTGGATCATAAAATACATGGGGAATGTAAGATGTAAAAAGAATGGAAAGGGGTGGGGATGTTGTGAAGGGCTTTGAACCCAAAATAGAGGATTTTTCATTTGATCCTGAAGTAGATAGGGAGCCACTGGAGTTTATTGAGTAGGGAGAGTGACATAGTCAGACCTATACTTTAGGAAAACCACTTTGACAGCTGAATGGAGGATGGAATAGAGCAGGGAGAGATTTGTGTCCAGGATGCCAATCAGAAATTGTGAGGTGGTGAGGGTCCATAACAAGGTGGTGGCTCTGTTAGAGGAAAGAAAGGGACATATGCAAGAAATGTTATGAAAATTAAATTGTCAGGCATTGCCAGCAGATTGAATATGGGAGGGTGAGGGATGAGAGAAAGTGAGTCTAGGTTGGAACTTGGGTTAAGAGCCTAAGTGACTGACTAGCCAACTACTATACCTCCTAGAGAAGAATTGAGAGGTCAAAGAATTGGAGGTTATAGTGTGGATGAAGAGCAGGGTTTTGTAGAGGAAGGCAGAGGGAGAGGTGAAAAGCCAATAGATTGTGATCAGATAAAGGGATTTCAGAATTCTTGAATATAGGGGCTATATATTTGTAGATGATAGCAAGATCAAGGGTATGACTATCTCTGTGTGTGGCTGAAGTAGGCTGGAGGAGTAACTTATGGGTGGTAAGGAGGTTAAGGTACTGAGTGTTTAGGGTTTTTGAGGGAGAATCAATATGTATGCTGAAGCTTTTAACATGAGGACAAGAGTTGTAAAAAAGAGAAAAACTGTGGTCTAGGTGTCAAACTCACTGAGGATGGAAGAGGAGTAACATGGAGATCTATAGACAAAGGCTACCAGGATTTTGATTGAGTGGTAGATATGAATAGGTTGAACCTCAAAGGAAGAGAGGTTTCTGAGTAATGCAGGAAGGCCAAGGTGACTTGGAAGTGGCAATGAGGAGCAAGGAGTATTCCAACTTCCCTACTTCAACCAGTGAGCTGAGGAGAATAAGTGAAGGTGCAGCCAGTACTGAAAACAGTGGCCAGGGAGGCTGTGTCATCAGGGGGGGAAGCAGGTTTTAGTAAGAAAGAGGAGAGGAGAGAGAGGAGAGGAGAGGAGAGGA
>NW_020954572.1:24745572-24838076 GCF_900497805.2 Vombatus ursinus | reverse complement strand
AGAGGAGAGGAGAGGAGAGGAGAGGAGAGGAGAGGAGAGGAGAGGAGAGGAGAGGAGAGGAGAGGAGAGGAGAGGAGAGGAGAGGAATGGAATTTGTTGCCAATGGAACAGGCATTCATTCCAGAGGGCATAGTAGATGGGCTGGGTGGAGTTGGGTTGAAACTTTGGGATAGGAGAGTTGACAAGGATGGGAATGAGGAATCAGGTGGTAGAAGGTGTGGAATCGGGTTTAGGTGATCATCCACAGGATTTCAGAATCACTGGGATGTGAAGGGTATTACCAGATGTGAGAATGTTCATCACTGAGTGGAAGGCACACTCTGTTACTCTCAAAGGACAGACAGAGCGGAGATGTGCAGGCTGAAGTCAAAGAGAGGATTTCTCTTTTTTGCACCAGAGGTTCACCCCATCCCAGTTGGAAGATTAGGTTGGCAGCAGGAGGTAGAAGTTACCTTAAGTGGCACAGATGAAAGTGGTTGCTTTGGGGCAGATGGAAGATGCTCAGCCCAACCCCTAGTAGCCTTTCCTCAGGGGACCCACAGTGCCCAGCAGGGATGGAAGGCTCAAAGTGCTAGAACATGCATTCTTAGGTCTTTTCACCTGAGGAGGATGTCTATAAAGCAAGAAGTGACAAAGTCCCTGGGCAGAATTTCTTTTCTAACAATCTTTCCTTACCAAGGGCCAAATAAGAATGTGATTCACAATTCCCTTCTCATTTCCCGTTCTACACCTCCAATCCTGAACTTCATTTGTGGCACTGTGGTCATAAAGAATAGTAAGTCCCTTATTCCCCTCCTTCCTTATGGTATTTCTTTTAACACTAGCACCTAAAGCTAAGGCAGCTAGGTAGCACAGTGGATAGACCACCAGGTCTGGAGTTAGAAAGACCTGAGTTCAAATCTAACCTCAGACATTTACTAGCTGTGTGACCCTGGGCAAGTCACTTAACCTTGTTTGCCTCAATTTCTTTATCTAGAAAAGGAAATGGCAAACCACTCCAGTAGCTTTGCTAAGCCCAAATGGGCTCACAAAGAGTTAGATTAGAACAACTGAACAACAAAAAAGCTAGTCCAGAGTGCAAGTATTCTTTGAAAGATAACAAGGACTCCTTCCCCCCCCCCCAAGGCATGTATTCATGTCATAACTGGTTAGCATTTCAAGAGACTTCTGGGGAGAAGGAAGGCAGCCATGAGGCAGGAGCGATGAAGGTGTCTATAGCTGCCCATAGAGCAAGCAAAATAGGCATCTTAAAATTTGGAAATGTTCTGAGATCATCTGGGATCTGAACACATACGCAGGGGCTTCCTTCCTGAAGTTTTCCAACTGTTTTCTCTGACTAAAGTGAGACTTTGTCCAAGTCTTCTTTATAGGAATGTCCGAGTTAAAAAATGAATACTAACAATGTGATCTGTGATTTTGACTGGTCCACCAGAAATAATTTTATTTAATATCACATTAATTTATATTCAACTCATGTCTAGCTTAGAGAAAGAAACAGCCAAATGGTCATAATCTCACCCCACCACCCCACCACCCTCCTTGGGACATGGCTTTCTTCCCCAAGACAATTTGAAGTAACATTTATGTGAATCTTGAACAAGGAAAAGATCATGATAAGTTAAAAAAGTTTTGAATTAACATTCCGGAACTACTCTGTTCCTTTCTGGACCACTCCCCTTAAAGATTGAAAAGACTTACTTCCTGTGATCAGTATCTTAACCTTGAATTTTAGAAGATGATAATGCCCTTGGGGAATGAGCCTTGGCCCCAGGCCGCTCCTGGTGGGTGGGAAGACTGATTCCATTTAGACCAGTAGTGTCAAACTTCACATATTGACTTAGAAAATCACAAATTAACATTATCTATTTTATGTTGCATTTTTTTAAAACATTCCCCAATTACATTTTAATCTGTTTCTGTCTACACTCTGGAATTTTGCTGGCTTTTAGGGCCTGGGTGGAGAGTTTGACATCTGATCTAGACAAGAGTTAAGTTTGCTTATCACTCTTACTCCATTTCAAAGGTAGGCCTCAGCCTTTGTTCTTCCCATTTTTCTAAAGGCAAAAGCCTGGGAAGAGTGTTAGACTGAAGAAATAGTATTTTTTTTTTTTGGTAAGGCAATTGGGGTTAATCAGCTTGCCCAAGGTCACACAGCTAGTCCACGTCAAGTGCTTGGTCTGAGGCCAGATTTGAACTCAGGTCCTCCTGACTTCAGGGCAGGTACTCTATCCACTGTGCCACCTAGCTGCCCCAAGAAATAGTATTTCAAGAGAAAGGAGGGAAAAGAGATTTTAAAAATATGTTTCCAAAGGAGTCATATGATTTGAGAGATTTGAAACATAAACTACTGTAGGGAGGAGAATAAAACATCAGGAACATATGCCATGATTGCTTTCTGTCCCTTTACTATGCATTTCTATCCTGAAGAAATGCTATCTTATTTCAATGCTGTTTCCAGGCTGGGTCAAATGGAATGGTGAGCAAGTGAATATCTGGACCTCAGTTACATTTAGAAATTCCTAAAATTACCTGGGTAGACTAGCCACTTATCTTCTGAATGCCCCTAAGCAACTTTCTAAAACTATAAAATTACAAAGATGTCAATTTGTACTGGTAAAAGAAGCATTTCCTGAAAAAGGAATCAAAGATCTTTCCACAAGCCTCACACCCCTACTCCAAAAAAAGTTTACAAAGCAAGTTAATGATAAAATCAGGAAAAGAAATTTCCCCCGTGGGACTTGCTCCTTTTGCCTCCACTAACCTCTTAACCAAAGTCAACCTGAAGGATTTAGAAATGATGAGAAAAGAGGTAGCTGAGATTATAAGCTACCCAAAACTGCTCATCAGCAGTCATCATCATTGGGTCATCATCAGACCAGATGAGAGTTCAAAGAGATTATCATGTAGGTCTCCTCTAGCTCTGATATTCTAGGCTTCTTCAACATTTAGATACAAGTAAGCAATGATCACAAAACTTTCAGGTGTTTCCCATAGAGAAAAAGTCTTTCACTGCATGTGCCTCTTGGGTCACAGGATTACATGATTTCAAGTTGGAAGGGACCTTGGAGATCTTGTAGTCCAAATGTATGACATCTGCACTTGCCTTTGCGGCAGCTATGGTAAATGACTAATTAATTTTATTTATGGTAATAATTAAATCTATATTTTAAAGGAAGAGAGGAGTGCATTAAGTACAGGGATCAGTAGGAGCTGGGATAGCCCCTCTATTGAAAGAATATTTGATCTGGGCCAAGTATATAGCTTGATTGAGAGAGGTAAGGTCAGACCAGGAGGAAGAACCAGGAGACTAGATAAAAACAACTGTTTCCCCAATGACCAGAGGAGCTCAAAGAAAGCTTAGATTGTACCAAAGATAAGAATAGAGTGCAATTAAAGAGAATAGACTTCCCAAGGAGCCAGGGAAAGATCCAAACTGGAAAAAGACTAGCTGTGAGTTGTAATTGTATAGAGATATTGACAGAATCACAGAATATCAGAATTGGAAGGGACTTCATCTAGCCCATCTAATTCTGGAATAAGACCCAACTGGTAATAAGATCTTTGGTTGAATATTTCTATCAGTCAATTAGTAAACATTTGTTGTTGTATCATTTTCAGTCATGTCCAACTCTTTGTGACTCCTTTTGGGGTTTTCTTAGCAAGGACACTGGAGTGGCTTGCCACTTCCTTCTCCAGCTTATTTTACAGATTGAGGAAACTGAGGCAAATAGGGTTAAGTGACTTGCCCAGGGTCACACAGCTAGTAAGTATCTGAGGCCAGATCTGAATGCAGATGGGGTACTCCATCCATTGTGCCACCTAGCTGGCCCAATAAACATTTACTGAATGCTTATTTTGTCACATACCATATACTAAGCACTAGGGATACCAAAAAATTAAAAAATGAAACAATTGCTAGGCATAAGAAGATTATATTCTAACAAAGGAGAAAATGAGTGCATTAATCAATATATGCAAAATACTTACGAAAACAATTACTCCAAATCAATAAAATGTAGTTGGATATAAGCTGGTTTGGGAAGGAGGGCATTACTAGGTGAGGGGATCCAGAAAGGCTTCATTTAGAAAGTGATGCTTAAGTGGCATCTTGAAGGAAGAGAAGGATTCTATGAAGCATAGGGTAAAAAGGACTGAGAAATGGACAGTGCAAAGGCACAGAGAAGAGGGATAGAGGGTGGTATGTGAGGAATAGAGAGAAAGTTGGTTTCCTTGAACTGGAAAATACAGGAGAGTGAGTCATACACAATGAGTCTGAGCCACAAGCTTTCTGAATTTTGGCAAGCACTTTGTTGTGCACCTTTCTAGTGTATTTATCATGGAACATAAGTTATCCCACTATAGTTATTTGTATTGGTAGCTTATTCATCTACTAGACTGTAAGATACCAATATAGGTAACTAACAGGGAACATGTCTTATAGAGGGTGCCTAATAAATATTTGTTAATTGCTTGATTAAAAGCTACCTTGACAATTTCTCTCTTAGGCTGGACCAGTGAGCACCAGCTATTCTCCATGCCTATAATTGCTCCCTTTTATGTATTTCATATTCTTGCTTTTCAGTTCCCATTTAGTGAAGAAGACAATTTTTGTCTGTTATGGTCATTTTTCAAGTCAACAACTGGCCTTGGAGTACTGCTATTAGTGACTTAATATGAGGACATAAGGTAAAGTGGATGTTTTGGAAGCCATTGTTACAGGTAGGAACCTCAAGCCCTTGGATGGTGGTAACAAAAAACAGATAAAGCCATAGCCTCATTTTAGTTTGGGAATCTTCATCTTCTCTTTCTAAGGAGGGTTTAATATACATATTTGGTATATAAAACTCACATATCCTGAGATTTTTCATTAGTCAGGCTCAGGGATATATTTTAGATCCAGAAAGAAACAGCAAAGGATAACTCTTCCTTCGTATCTCCTTGGCTAACAGTAGGAAAGTAGACATGGTGGAGAATGTCCAAGTTATCTTCCAATGACTAGGAGGACTAGAAGGAAAACACAGAAACACAGTCTAGCCTTACTCCTGGTTCAGCCCCAGATCTGCCCTCAGACCTTCTTAACAGCTGCTTGGACTTCTTGAGACAGAATTCAGAGGCAGTTCTGTTTGGTCTATTTCTCTTCAGAAGTTGTCACGTCAGGAGTATTGAGAGGAGAACAGGGTGAAAAGCTTTGAGAACCAAGATGAATCTGAAAAAGAAAAGTGGAGGCCAGGCATTGTAGCATGTTAGACTAAACTGAGCTGTGAAAGTAGCAGACAAGATGGAACCAGTTGTCAAAGAGACCAGAAAAGATACAGAAATTGGAGATCTAGACCATGCAGTGGGACAGAAACTGAGTAGAGAATTCGGAACCAGGAAATCAGGTGTCAAAGGTTAATCATGAAGCTATCAAAGGTTAAAATAAATAGGATGTTAGGGAATAGTATAGGAAAGAGGTTATAAGATTGAGAGAAGAGAATCAAGAACCAAAGATGACTCTTTGGTGGAAAGGAAATACTGAAATGGAAGTAGTCTTACCTCAGTCAAGAAGCCTCATATACTTTCTACAGAGTCTGGAACCAATTCCAGAATATGGGCTGCTCAAGGCCTGCAGTTGGGAGCATATGAACTGACCTTAAGGAGAAGATAAACAGGCTAACTTGGCAGGCTGAGGGATTTCTGGGAGAGACATAAAGGTAGATCATAAGAACAACTCTGCCTGGATAGGTAAGAATCACCACAAATCCCCTGGAAATGAAAGTCTCACAGGACTGATGTGTACTAATTGTTTAACAGGGCAAAGGAACATGCTTTGATAGGTCAAGATGGGAAGTGCTCCAGAATCCTATAAATTATTCCTGGTTATTGAGTGCTGAATGCACAAGTGTCAGACATATATAAATAATGTATTTGTATAAATAATTAAAAGCACAAGGAAAATTACCTAAGCAGGAAGTTGATTTAAATTTAGCAGGGGTATTAGTATAAAGAATCCAGATCCCACCATTCTTCTCACCTAGTCCCACCCTCTTCTTTGTATTGTTAGAACTAAAGATGAGAGAAGGTTGATATTCAGCAGAAAATTATAATTAGCATATTTGTAAATTAGAATCCTGCTTATGATCAAAGTAATTATATATTAGCTTTAAATAAAAGGTTCTGCCTTCCTGGAAGCAACTAGCCTATCCTTGTAAAGGCTAAAGTATTTTAACATTCCTTCAACAAAAAAATATTAAAAGCCAAATCCAAAGATAAGACAAGGCCCTTACCCTCAAGGAGTTTAAAATCTTGTAAGGGAGAAAAGAAATGGATATGAGTACATGTAGCTGAAATGTATATAATACTTCATGATTACAAAGTACTTTCCCATATGTTATCTCATTTGATTCTCATATCAACACCAGGGAGTAGGTGGCACAAATATTGTCATTCCGATATTACAGACCAGGAAACTAAGGCTCAGGGTGACCAAGATCATGTAGGCTGTAAACAGTAGGGCCAAGACTTGAACCATAGTCTTTCTTTCTCCAAACCTAATGTTGTTTCTGCTGCTTTCCCCTGCCTTCCAATAACAATACAAAGTAGAATCTATTATGTTCTAAGAGAGGTATGCAGAAAGCACAGTGTTAAGTCCAAGGTCTATTATGAGACAGGGCAAGAGAGCTTACAAGCAAGAAATCCAGTTAAGAAATTATTGCAAAGCCCATGTGGAAGGTAATGAGGGCCTAAGCTTGGGTAGGAACACTTGGAAAAGCAAGGAGAAAAATTCAACAAATATTATGGAGGTAGAGTAGAGAAAACTTGGCTACCGATGGGATAGGGTTTAAGGGGAGACAGAGAATAGTCATCATTCTTTCATTCATTCAACAAACATTTATAAAATGTATATATATATATATATATAAAATATATATTGTATATCATAATGCCCCAGGTGCCTGAGGAGATAAAACATTTATATGACTTAGTTTCTACTAGCATCATGGAATTTATAGCCTAGTAGACTGTAATATATTTGGAATCAAAGACAACTCTTGGGTTTCAGACTTGAATGACTGGGAGGATATTTGTGCCATTAACATAAAAAAAAAGAAGTCCATAAATTCAACATGTTCTAAGTTAAACTCATCATCTTCTCCTCAATGCCCTGACCCACCTCTCCCCACTTGGCAATCTTCCTCTGACTTCCAGGAGGAAATAGATGTCCAGTAAACAGTTGAAAACATCCATCTGATCAGGTCATTCCCTTGCCTGGGAAGTTGCAATGGCTCTGTCTTGCTCCTAGAATAAATTACAGACTCATATTCAGCTCTTAAAGTCCTTCATTATCCTTTTCCAGGATGTCCTCTCCTGTGTCACACTAGGCTCTGATAAGTGAGCTTTTATCTCATCTTGTTTGGAACCTGGCCACTGTATCACTTCCCACTTCCATGCCATCCTGCTTAAACCACAGACATCATTCTCTTCTCCTTCCAACGAGAACTTCAGACTTTGCCCCAGGGGCTCTAAGCTCTAAGAGATGAGCTTTCATAGTCTTGTCCAGATCCAGGCCTCCACACCATTTCCTGGCCATAGCCACACTATTATTTTGCAACTCCCCAACAAGTCCCTTTTATGTGTTATCTTTCCTGAATTTGAATATAATTCCTTGTGATCCTGGGCAAGTCATTTAACTCTGCTTGCCTCATTTTTTGTTTTTTTTTAATCTGGAAAATGAACTAGAAAAGGAAATGGCAAACCACTCAAGTATCTTTGCCAAAAAAACAAAAAACAAAACCCAAAAGGGGATTTTCCTTGTGAATAGAGATGGTGTTGCTCACTTGTATTAGCTAGCTTTTAGCTAAGTGCCTGGTGTGTAGTAAATGCCCAATTAATGCTCTATCTATCATCTATGTCTATCTATCCATCACTATCTATCTATTATCTATGGCTATCTTTTCTGTCTAGCTAGCTATCATCTATGCCTGTCTCTGTCTGTCTGTCTATCTATCTTCTATGTCTGTTTGTATATCATCTATGTCTCTGTCTATCTATATATGCTCTATCTGTCTGTCTGTCTGTCTATCTATCTAATGTCTCTCTATCTTTATCTACTCATTGCTTCAGCCAAACTGGCCTACCTGTTCTTCCTTGTAGACAACATTGCATTTCTTGTCTTTCTGCCACTGTACAAAGCTATCTCCCAGGTCTAGAATGGTCTCTTTTCTCCCCTCTCCCTCATAGAATCATGAATTTCATTCAAAGCTCAGTTCAAGTGCAACCTTCTAGAAGAAGCCTGCCCTGATGCCCCTCCTTTCTAGTGCCCTCCCTATCCTACTTCCCTGGAAATTTTTTTAATGTTTCCTTCAGATAGATAGATGGATGGATGGATAGAGATCTCTATATAAATCTATCTCCTTGTGTTTATGTTATTTTCTGACAAAGAATTTAATCTCCTTGACAATAGTGATTTTTTTTCATTTTTATCTTTTTGTCTCTAGTACCTAGCACATTACTGTTATTTGGTCATTGAGTTGGGTGCCATAGTGCACTAGTACTGTCCATGGGGTTTTCTTGGCAAAGATATTGGAGTGGTTTGCTATTTCCTTCTCCAATGGATTAAGGCAAACAGAAGTTGTGACTTGCCCAGGGTCACACAACTAGTAAGTGTCTAAGGCTGGATTTAATCTCAGGTCTTCCTGACTTCAGGCCAAAAGCTCTATCCACTGAGCCTTCTAGCTGCCTCCACCTCACACATAGTAAGCATTTTATAAGTGTTTGCTGGTTCTAGAATTTGACAGAGAATGAATGGTTCTGGATTTTGACAGAGAAATTAGGGTTGGAGTTGTAGATTTGGGAATTGTTTACATATGAGTGATAATTGAATTTATGGAAGTGGAAAAACTTGCCCGAAGAGAGTAAAGAAGCAAGATAAGGATAGAATCTTGGGATATGTTTTCACTTAGCAGGCAGGAGGACTACCACTAGGAGTAATATAGCATCATTAACAACATTGATTTTCTAGCACAGTACTTGATTTTACTAGATTGTCAACTCAGTGAGGGCAGGGACTGGCTTTTGCCTTTTTTGTTTGTTTGTTTGTTTTTGTTTTGTTTTGTTTATGAGCACTCAGCATACTGCCTGGTACATTTGTTGTTATTCAATCCTTCAGTCATGTTTGACTCCTCATGACTCCTTTTGGGGGTTTTCTTGGCAAAGACCCTGGAGTGGTTTGCCATTTCCTTTTCTAGCTCATTTTCCAGATAAAAAAACAAACAAACTGAGGCAGAGTTAAATGACTTGTCCAGAGCCACAGTTAGTAAAGTGTCTAAGGCCAGATTTGAACTTAGGTCTTCTTAACTCCAAGCCCAATGTTCTACTCTCTGAACCATCTAGCTGCCTCTTCCTGGCACATGGTGGGTGCTTAATAAATAATTCATTGGTAACAAATGAACCACAACTTCTTTTATTGTCTTTACTACCCTAATATTTCATTTTTCAAACCTACCTCTCTGCTTAAACATAGTCAATCAGCTAAAAATGAGCACCAATTTTACTTTGCCAATGATTTGCTTTACCATTTGATTAAGTTTCCATGTTTTGTAGTTATTTTTTAACCTTCAGTTCAACAAAGGCCTGTGTAAGCATTTCCATAACGTAGTATAATAAAACACTGTGTAAGGTAGTGTTTCTTTTTTTTTTTAAACAGGAAACAAAATGTCTTTAAGAATCTTGCAAACCCTTGCTTTAGATAACCCTCTTGCAAATCAGAAAACTGTTTCTAAACTAAAGTGGATATTAACAGCACAAGGGTCACACAAGTGGTTGCAAGAAGACAGGGAGGCAGTATGGTACAATGGAAACATTGCTAACTCTGGAATCACAACAGTTGAGTTCAAAGTATAGTCAAGTACTTAATACTTGTCTGACTTTGGACAAGTCATTTAACCTCTCTGAGATTCAGTTTCATCATTGTAAAAGGGTGACTGAATTAGATGGTCTCTGAGAAGTCCTTGGCTAATTAGATAAAATATGTACTAAATCTGGCAAGACTAGATCTGAAGCCAGAGATGGTGGAGAATAATGCTGTTGAGAGCATTTCCCTTAGTGCAATATAATCAATAATCCTGGAAATCAAGCATATAGTACAATTGCAAAATATATATTCATTTTAAGTGAAAAGTTAATTAAGGATGCACATATTTGTATGGGAGAGAGGGTAATATTTAGAGAAGAAATTCTGTTTTAAGCTCAACTAATCCAAAGCCATTGAATAACCATGTATGCCTTGGTCTCTATAACTTCCCAATGTATCAGTCCTTTGTCTCCTGCTTGGTCCCCTGATGGCAACTGTCACTGAGTCACACAGCTCGCTGCAGGCGCTGGGCCAATTTGATTACAACAACTGCCTGTGTAATACAGAAAGGTGGTTTTCAGAGCCCTTGCAAATGGCTTACCCGAGATCCTGACTCTAGGACAGAAATCCTGACATTTATTCACAAGATGGAAACAAATTACTCTATCTCAAAAAGTGAACCCACATTGTGAAATTCAAAAACCAAACAAAACAAAAAAGCAAAAAGAACAACCACAAAAACCTAGAAGACTTGATTTGGTGACTGGTCCTATCACTTCCTGACAAATGATGGAGGAAAAATGAAAGTAGTGTCTGATTTTACATTGTTGGGCTCAAAGATCACAGCAGACGGTAACTTCAGCCAACAAATGAGAAGATTCGTGCTCCTTGGAAGGAAAGCTATGGCAAATTTGGACAACATACTAAAAAGCAGAGATACCACTTGCCAACAAAGGTCTGTATAGTCAAAGCTATGATTTTTCCAGTAGCAATGTATGGCTGTCAGAGTTGGACTATAAGGAAAATTGAGCACTGCAGAATAAATGTTTTCAAATTATGGTGCTGGAGAAGGCTTTTGAGAGTCCCTTGGACAACCAGGAAGTCAAACCAGTGAGTATTTAATTCACTGGAAGGCCAAATACCCAAACTGAAGCTTAAAATACTTTGGCCACATAATGAGAAGACAGGACTCATTGGAAAAGACCCTGATGATGGGAAAGATTGAAGGCAAAAGGAAAAGGTGACAGTAAAGGATGAGATGGATAGGTAGTGTCATGGAAGCAATGAACATGAACTTGGACAGTCTTTGAGAGATAGTAGAGGATAGAAGGGCCTGGTGTACTATCTCTGGTCTGTGGGGTCACGAAGAGCCAGACACAACTGAACAAGAACAATCTGTAGAACCAGATTGATGGAACTGGAGGGAACCTTAAAGAGCAGAAAGTCCTATGCCAGAGCTCTGGCCTTGGAGTCAGGAGGACCTGAGTTCAAATCCAACCTCAGACACTTTGACACTTACTAGCTGTGTGACCCTGGGCAAGTCACTCAACCCCAATTGCCTCACCAAAAAGAAAAAAAAAGAAAGTCCTATCCCTTCACATTTTATAGATGAAGAAACAGATTCAGAAGGGAGAGACTGGAGTTTGTACAGGTAGTTAAGTGGCAAAACCTGGCCTAGAATACAGGTTTCCTGATTCCTATCTCAGTGTCCTTTCTACCTCACCATCCTAGCAGAGCCAGAACTAGAAAATTTCCCCCTAGGGCAAATGGTAAAATGTGAGATAAGCAACATGAAAGGCACTCTCAAATAAACTTTTTAAGACAAATTTAGGTAAGAAGACTTCAGGATACCATGAGACAACTGCTGGGGAAGCCTCCAGGTTAGGGGTTGGAGAAGTAGAAAAGAGAAAAACTGAGCATATTTGGGCAAGCTTGTTTGTGGTAAAGAGAGAAAATGAGTCATCTGGTAACTTTCTGTTCAGACTCAATATTCTTGCTAACTAGATACTAAGTTCAGCACTGCTGAAAAGCTGTAGGTGCTATCAGTAACCCACCTTAAATTTTGACATCCTAGACAAAACCCTAGTTACCGTAACCACCATAGTTATAGTTCTGTACACTTGTAGTTATCAGATCATAAGTTGAAAGCACCTTAGAGACTATCTGGTCTCACCCCTCATTTTACAGATGAGCAAACCAAAGACCAGGGAGGGGAAGTAACTTTTCCAAGTGACTGAGGTAGGATTTGAACCCAGGTCCTCTGACTCCAAATCCATTGTTTTCCACTCTGCCAGTCAGTCCACAAACTAAGTTGCATAGATTAAACACTTACTATGTGCCAGTCACTCTACTAGGTGCTAATCTCTACAATACAACTGGTTTCTGCACAGTGAACACAAAATGTTTTGAATGAATCAAAATTTCTAATGCATCCCTAGAGCAAATAGTCATGAACACAATCCAGAAGCATCATATTCGATTGCTGAATGATTTGTTGACAGTAATCTTTGCTGACTACCATCTTATCTTATTAGGTAGAGTACTGCCATATAGTAGAGAAATGCTGGACTTGGATTCAAAGAGATCTATGTTCAAACGCTTCTCTGGTACTTACCAATTGTGTGACCATGGACAAGTTATTTAATACCTTTGAACTTTAATTTCCCCATTTGTAAAATGTAAATAATCATAACTATAGTACCTGCCACACAGGACTTTTGGGAGCCTCAAATAAGACAATGTATTTAAAGTCCTTTGCAAACTTCTATATAAGTATCAGCTTATACTCTATAAGTATAAGCTTATATAGTATCTCCATAAAGATACTATATAAGTATAGCTCTATATAAGTATCTATATACTTATATATAGCTCTATGTAAGTATCAGCTATTATTATTATTTTTTCTCTTTGATTCAGCAAGAATTTATTAACAAAGTTAGAGCTCTAATTAGAGCAAGGAGTGGGTGCCAAAATTTAGAGGGTGCTGACACTACTTTTATACTACTTTAACAATTAGAAAACAACTGAACTTTGGCACTTAGGAAGCAAGAAGAATTAGTTAAAATAGAAATTTATCAGATTAGTAGTTTCTCAATCCTTAGTCACACCTCAGGTGAACTCCTTCCCAGACTGCTTCTTCCCCTACCAGTGACAACCTTCACAGCAGCAGCCTTTCAGTATCCCAGGTTCTCGGTCTCCCCCATCAGGGAAATTGAGTGAATCTAAGTCTCACGACTGGTCTTTGAGTCCTAAAGATGGGGAAGAAAGGGACAGAGAAGAAGAAAGGTGTGCATGTGTGTGTGTGTGTGTGTGTGTGTGTGTGTGTGTGTGTGTGTATGTGTGTGTAAAAGAAGTAGATGATGAAGTTGTTGCTGTAAAATAAGTTACAGTCTAATTAGGAAAACAAATTATATGTGCATGACAACTTGTGAACCATTCTAAGGCAATTCTAATAGTTAAATAAATTTAAATTAAAGTGTTAGAAATGATATACCTAAGTGATGAAGGATTTTAGAACAAGACAAATATTGTTGATTGTCAGTGTGCTGTTGATTCTGAAGAAGGCATTTCCTTTAAGGGACTTGTGATCATCCAGAAAGGGACAATTTTCTCCAGAGGTGGCTACTTTCTGAGTGCATGTTTTCTTTGTCCCAAACGTGAAATGTAGACAGATCGATACAGACCATGTGGCTAGGATACTATTCAGTGTCGGAGACTTCTGCCAGCATTCTTAATGACTGCCTGCCTTACAGGCAGCACTGATGTCCATGCTATATAAGACAGATTGAAGGATCCCCAAAATGTGAAGTGTTTTTACAAATTGGCTCCAGTAAGATACCTCTTCTAGAATATTATTCATTACCAAAGTGATACATGCAGCAGATGGTGTGATTTGGAGAAGGGAAGAGCACATTTTTTAGGAAGTCCTGATTAAACTAAACTCCATTGAATGAGATACATCTTTAAATAGGTTCTATTTTCATTAGTCCAAGTAGATTCACGAAATACCTTATGGAACAGATTGAATATTGGTGAGATTTCGATGATGGCTACTACATCTGACAATGATCTTGCAATCCAGAGGTTCCCCTGTAACAAGTATTGGTTAAATACAGTTATCCCTTCACACTGAGACTTTCCCCATCATGGGTTTGGATATATCACAGGTTGGCATAAGAAATTAAATGGGAATTTGGGGTGAGTTTTGAGGAAGCCACAGATGATAGGTGAAGGCCAGCAGACATCACAGAAAAAGTTTAGAAACTCAGAAATGCATAAAATATATGTATAGTATTGTATAACAGCAACATATTTTATCTTTTAATACCATAGTAATTCAGATTTCTTCTCTGGTACGAAGGAAGGGCCAAAAATTTTACGTGGATTTTCCAGATTGTAGGGGTGCCAGGCCCCTAACCCCCACAACGTGGAAGGGTTAACTGCACCTACTACATCTCAGGAACCATGCTAGGCACTTGAAGATAGGTAGACAAAAATTAAATAGTCCCTGCCCTCAAGGATCTTACATTATACTGTATGGAAACATCATGCAAACCAGTGAAGTAAATAAAAATATATACAAAGTAAATACAATGTAACTGGGGCAGGAGGTATGTAAACATGTAGAGAGATCAGAAATAATCACATGTAGGAAGGGAAATTTGAGGAGAATTTTTGAAGGGAGTTAATAATTCCAAGAGAAAGAGCTAAGGAGAGAGTGTCAAAGCTTGTCCAAAGGCAAAGAGGTGGGACACCTCTACCCCCTCAGATGCCACTCCCCTCTGATTTGAGGGATAAAGGATGAAGCACTAAACTCCTCTCAAAGCCTTCTCTTAGTGAGGGCTTGCATCTGAACTTTCTAGGTAACTCTCCAATTTTCCATCAGTATGTCTGCCTGGTTTCCATCCACGTCATACTCCCTACCCCACCCCACCCCCTTTTTCAGCTTCCTTTTGTGTGAAATCTTGTCTTATTACATTGTATCCTTTTTAAGGGTAGGGATTGATTTTCTTTTTTCTTACTTATATCCCTAACACTTAATAAGAGTACCTGGCACATACGCCACTTAATAAATACTCATTGAATTGAAGATAGAATATTATATATAGGGAACAACGAGTTTCCCAAGCCCAGTTTGGCTGGAATGTGAGGGGGACTAATATGAAATCAGTCCAGATAGGTTGGAGTCAAATAGTGAAGGTCTCAAATGCTAAATGTGATGGGGTTGGGATCTGGACCCCAGGTCTAACTAGGTCCCTGGCATTCTATTACCTCACAGTCCCTGCAGACTAGTAGGCCACTCCTTTCTGCATATAAGGTCCATCTTGTCTCCATTACAGGGCTCAGATTCTTACAATCTAGCCAATAGCACACTAATGTTCAGACTCCTAAAGAGTCTGGCCATCTTGTCTTTGGCTGAAAGAAGGCTTGGGGTTGAATTCTTTCAGGCAGGATTCGTGTGTTGTGATTTTGGGGTCCCAGTACCCCTAAACCCTTAAACTTCAACAAATGGGGGAGTTTGGAGTTCTATCCTAGAGACAATAAAAGGCCATATAATCAGAGTGGGCTTTCAGAAGGGTATGGGAACTCTGGTCAATGGATTCATGAGGGGCAAGGGGACCCAACTGCTATCATTTAACACACATTTCTTGAAATGTTTGCTATAATGTTACATAGACTTGGTTCTTGCTCTCAGGGGGCTTATTATCTAGTTGGAAAGATAGGGAAATAGTGCATACTAGGCAGTATGTGAATATGTTAAGTGCCAAGGGAGTGGTACAGATAATGTGACTTTCTGAGAAGAAATCACTCTAGGTGGGGGAAATCAGCTGATAGGGCCTGGGCTGGTCCTTGAAAGATATGGAGGATTTAGATAAGTATATTAGAAAGGGAAGGGCCTTTCTCGGTAAAAGGAATAATCTGGCCCACTACTAGGATCAGCCCTTACCTCTATGTCTCCTCCTAGGCACTAATGCTATTGTCTTTATAACTCTGGTTTCCCAAATTTAGGACCACTGTCACCATCTAAGTGTCGAGCTGTGTATTTGTTTAACATTTTTATTCTCTTATGAGAGGGAATGCAGTGTGATGATGATGATGATGATGATGACAATGGTGGTGGGGATGATGATGGTGGTGGTGATGATGATGTTGATCATAGAAAGCATTTATATAGAACTTTAAGGTTTACAAAGTGATTTACAAATATTATTTCATTTGATCCTTACAATAACCCTGTCTGGTAGGTGCTGTTATCATCCCCATTTTTATAAATGAGGAAACTGAAACAGATACAGATTAGGTGACTTCCCCAAGGTCTCACACTTAGTAAGTATTGGAGGCAGTATCTGAACCCAGTGTTGAGGATGGGATCTAGACTCCAAAAAGGAAAAACCCTGGTCTTTCCTACATGGCCAAATCTCTGGCATTTGCCTGAGGCTATAATCCCATCAATTGGGCTTTCATTGTGACTATGCCCAATCTTGCAATTAGGTTACCTTTAATCTAGCCTAGCTCTCCATTGTTCTACCTCCCTATGGCCCCTGGCCATTTCCCACCCTTAATCCTAGCTAGGCTCCATTCTCCCTTGGCCACATGGTCCGGGTCCCAGGAGTTCTGTTCTCCCCAGTTTACTAGCCACTCCCATCCAGATCCTCCTTAGACCCCCCTCCTCCAGTCACCCCAAACTACTTGGCCACTCCTAGATCCTTCCCACAGTCTTTCTGTATATAAGGTCCGTCTTGTCCCTATTAAGGTGCTTAGATTCTTATAATCTAGCCAACAGCTCACAGGTGCTCAGATTCCTTAAGAGTCTGGCTAATATGGTGGATATTTAATAAATCTTGTCTTTGGCTGAAAGAAAATTTGGGTTGAATTCTTTTGGGCAGAACCCAAGTGTTGTGATTTTGAGGTTCTAGCACCTCTAAACCTCTAGACCTCATCACCAGGTCTTCCTGACTCCAGGTCCAGCACTCGATAGAGTGTTGCCACTGTGCCACCTAAATCATGACAGACTTGGAGTCAGGGAACCTAGATTCAAATCCTAACTCATCTCTTTACTACCTTACTACATGGGTATGATAGAGTATAAGCTCCTTGAGAGCAGGGATTGTGTCATTTGTGTCATTTTTGTGTTTGTAACCTCAGCACTCATCATAGTTCCTAGTACACAGTGTTTAATAAATGCTTGTTGATTGTTTGATTGATTGACCTTGGTCAAGTGACTTAACCTTTCTGGACCTCAGCTTCTTCATTTGTAAAATAAAGGAACTGAATTGGATCAATGCCTAAGATCTCTTCTGGCTCTAAATCTATGGCTCTGTGATCTCTTCCAGGAATGAGAACGGGAACTTCTCTTGGAAAAATATTATTACTTGTTCTTTGGGGCTGAAGGTTCTAGAGAAGATGGATCCCAAATACTTTTTCCCCCTTATATCTTATTATTTTTTCAATGGAGAATCACTTTTAATTTTTAATACTTGAAGAAGACCATGTATTGGATCACATGGTTACCTTCCAACATGGAACCAATGCTATGTTCAGAAGGCCAACATTTACTTTTACTGGCTGACAAATTATAGCTGTAGCAGGTAGCAAGGTTCTGGTGCATGGAATTTTAGTAAATGAAAGCATATGTCCTTCATCCCTTCTTCTCTCCCTTCCCCTCCCCTCCCCTCCCCCTCCTCCCCTCTCCTCTCCTCCCCTTCCCTTCCCTTCTCTTCCTTTCTCTTCCCTTCCCTTCATCTCTTCCTTCCTTCCTTCCTCCTTGTCTCTCCTCACTTCATCTCCCCTTTCCTTTCTTCTCCTCTCCTTTCTTTTCTGTGAAAATAACAAATTTGTATTATACTTTACTCAGATCATCATCAAGAAAAAGTCTATAAAACAAAAATACCAGCACTATTATAATGCAGAATAATGGTAAAGCCATAACCTCTCTGAACACTCACCATTATTTGAGAGTTAGACACCATTAGACAAAGGGGAAATAGGTATAGACAAACAATTTAACTATTTATTTGACTATTGTTAGCAGTGAAAAAATAATTATTTTATCAGCATAATTTCCCAGGATTCCAGGTCACCAAGATTCTCTCCCAGGGACTTCCTTTATTCATTTCAACCATTCATTCATTCATTCATTCATTTATTCATTCATTCATACATACACACATACATGCATGCATGCATACATACAGCAAACATTTGTTAAGTGCCTCCTGAATGCAGAACACTGCACTAGATGTTGAACAAAGTACAAAATTTAGGGAAGATCTGGATACTGCCTTCATATAGCTTAGAGTCAAGTAGGGGAGATCAGACAAAAACACATATAAGTATACTATCCAATATTACATGATATACCTTAGAGAATCACAAAGCGAAGTGTTCTGGGAGGTCTGAGGAGGAAGGGTGCTACTAACCAGGCTACCTGGTTGTCTCAACCTGTAACTTCTCTGTGTCTAGTAGCCATGCTTTACTTGTAGCAAAAATTTTTCACTTAATTCCATCCTCACTTAGGAATCAGAAAACAGCTTTGTGTTCCCTTCCATGAGTTTTTTTGAGTCCTAAGCGTTTGGTTTCTTTAGCCCCCCCCCCCCCCCCCCAGCAATTATAGCTAGCCAAAGAAGCAAGTGAACAATCAGCAAGAACCTAAAAGGAGAAAACACAGAAATGCCAAGCTTTCCAAATATCACAAAAAAGATTTGACTAACTTTACTGTATTACAAAATTCAAATTCAGCTTCAGCTTTTCTCTACCCCTATCTATCTTCTCCTCTATGCAATGAAGGCATCCTTCTAACAACCTTGAAGCTCTTCATTTGGACTCCAGTTCTATATTTACTTCTTTGAGTTTTTAGCAGGATGTTGAGCTTGAACCACCAACAACAAGCATTTTAAAAAATACACAAAGCATGTATTAAGCAAGCTACTGGTGGTTCAACTGCAAAACAGTACCTGCCCTCCAGGAGATTGCATTCTACTATGGAAGTTTTGCTTGTTTGTTTGTTTTGCTTAGGCAATTGGGGTTAAGTGACTTGCCTAGGGTCACACAACTAGTAAGTGTCAAGCGTCTGAGGCCAGATTTGAACTCAGGTCCTCCTGACTCCAAGACTGGGCCACCTAGCTGCCCCTATAGAAGTTCTTAGATGTGGTTTTTCCCCCCTAAATATTCTTTGAATTCTTGGCTCAAAATAAATTTCACTGAATTCTGTCAGGATTCTTTCTTTGACCATGCCAGTATCCTCCCAGGCACTGAGGTTGAAATGTCAGTTATCTTTGACTCTCCGTGGTATACATGCAGAAAGTATCAGAGCCAGATTTTAAACCCAGGTCTTCTCACTCCAAATTCATTTTTTTTTCTCTATCAAACACTGAATCTTCTTGCTTAGCTTCAAACACTATGTTGTTTTCATTTTTGTGTCTCCTAGCACAATGTGTGCACTTCAAAAATATTTGTAAACTGGATTGAATCAAATGCCTCTGGGGAACCTGCAGCCTTGAGGCCACATGTGGCTCTCTAGGTCCTCAAGTGCGGCCCTTTGACTGGATCTAAACCTCATGGAACAAATGGTTTGGATTCAGTCAGAGGGCCTCACTTGAGGACCTAGAGGACCACATGTGACTTCGAGGCTGCAGGTTCCCCGCCCCTGGCCTAGCCCAACGTTATTCAAAGCACTTGGTTTCTCCCTGGCTCCAAGCTGTGGTAATTTTGCTCTGCATTCCACTACTGTCTACCTGATTTTCTAGGCCTATGAAAAAAGAAAACAATCTTTGCTGTCCAGCCAAGGTTCCTTTTCTTTGGGTTCAGGTTGCCCCACACAGACTTGATGAATCATTAAGTTGTTTTTTCCCAGAAGGTTTTAATGGAATCCAGCCTTAGGAAATCCTTTCTCCCCTTCTTTGGATTCCTTCTGGATATATTCTAGGCTCCCTCCCTTTACCTAGTTAGTGAATATAGGTTTTTCTGTTCTAATTAGTCTAACGTAACATCTCCACTAGACAGTAGTTAGTTAAGGCTAGAGCTACTCTTAGTGCTTGGTTAGAAGACATTTTGCTTACCTATTTTTCTCTCTGGCTTTCAAGCTCTGACTCCTTGATAGATCAGGATGGTTAGTACCATCACAATTGGTTTCTCCTGTCATGTGGTCTACATGTGGTTTTCCTATCTGTTCAATGCTTTGTTCTGCCAGATACTGAGTCCCTCATTTTCTAAATCTAAACTCACCAATTCAGTATTTCTCGCTTCTCATTTTCTTCTTTAATCCCATTAACTCTTGTTAGAAGAAACTCTCTAACACTTAACTCATTTGTAGAATAGACCCCATTGAAATATTTGAAGGTAAAGACCAGTGATTAATAAATATCTCTTTCCAGTACATGCCCATTGGTTCACATTATCAACTCCCCTCAACTCTTTTTAGGTACTTCCCCATGACACACACAGCTGATTGCAAGGAAGGAGAACTTGCCCTAAGTCACCTTATCAAGTATTTACAATGCAAAGGTTTTAAGCTACAGGGAGACTTACCTACAATTAATATTCACACCAGGCCAAAGAGTTTGAGCATGGCAAAGGCGAGTCAATCAATCAACAGATAATAATAATTAAATGTCTTTTATGTGCCCCACACTGTACCATGCACAGGTTATTAAAGAAAATTATCAGTGGCTTCACAAGATGACATACACATATATGAATATATGTAGTACATATATATAATGACTATAAGGCATTCTGGGGATAGAGGGCACTAGAAACCACAGAGATCAAGAAACTTTGGTATGAATCTGTCCTTGTACAGATCAACTGGGACAAAGTAAATGAACTAGATCCATTGACATACAATATACTCTAAAACCTCTTATACCTAAAAAAAACTCTTTTAATATGAAGTATATCCTTTTGCTAAAGTGACATTTTACATATGTTTTGGCATAGAGTTCTCAAGAGTTTGACACATATTTTTAAATTCTTCATCATGAAATCACACTTTTATCACATTGGATAATAAGCATATGTTTAACAAAAAGTCTATTTTTCCAAGTCTAACCTTGGTTCTAGCTCATGTGTTTTCATTGGGATTTAAATCAAATGAATTTCTCAGGATACTGAAGTATGTTTATCTCCATCTCCTGCATACCTTTCTAAACTCTTCACGATTGGTAGCACGATATAAGGGCATATTGCATTATTCCATCTCTATTTGGGAGTTTCTGGGATAATTCTGTTTCTTAGCATATTAATATATTTATCAGTTTTGTCATTTTTTCAATGGGTATAAGACTTCTAGGCCTACCAGAAATAAAGAAATCTCTAAAACATGTTTTTGGGTGGATATTTTACAGATGAAGGAATATGACCAAATCTTAAAGGCTCTCCTGGATTAATTCCAATAAAGGTTTTGGTGAAGTCTTCAATGAAAAAGTGAGCTTCATCAGTAAAACACACCTTTTTTCCAATCTTCAGTACTTCAGTCTTTGTATTATCTTACCCATGACAAAGATTTTTTTTCTTCATGACAATGATAGCAGCCAGCTTTTTTCCCCCTGTTCTTCTTACTATTCTTCCAACTTCAAGAAACCAATACTGTATAATAGGAAGATCACTAACAACCTAACAACCTGTCCAGCTGCCAGGCCCTTCTGAAGGTCTTAGCTTGTTTTCTGATGATTAATTGAACTGTTTTGCAACAGTAGCTTTTCAGTTATGGGCAGAAGTGTACTTGTAAGTGTTTAACAACCAATCAAAAATGTATGATACACTTTTACATTTAATCTGCATTATTAACATTTTCTCCATCACTTTCTGAAGTCCAATTATATAACAAAACAATAAATCAAGCCCTAATTTGAAGCATTTGCCAATTTCTGAGGCAGAAATGCTCACACTGAAAATTTAACAATCAGCTGTCATAATATCCTCAGTGAGGTCCTTCACACTCCTGGTTCTGGGCCTTGTTTTTCATTTTTGACAGCACTTTTCTTTGTTCTTTGTTGCAACTGACTCTGTTTTATTGTGAGTTTGGACGTTCCTTGAAATGCTTGAGGCACTATACCAATGGCCTCTGTAATATCTATAACAGTTATTGAAGGGTACTTTATAAGAGCTAAAACTTTTGCACATTTCCTTGGCATAATATCCGTTCTTAAAAACCACAGAATTAAAAAACACCCCAGTGGAGAATAATGAAACACTTGTGTTTGATAGTACTAAATCTAACACTCAATTGACAGAAAACTTATTAAAGGTGTGGAAACCAGCTCAATCCAATTTCATGTGGTCAAGGTGAGATGTTCTCAGCCTAATATCAGTAGAAGCACATACATGTGACCATTGCTGTCACAAAATGAAATCAAATCAAAATTATTGTTTGTCCTAAGTAATTTGCACACCACTTTAATACAGAACAGAGAGCACAAAGAGACTTGCTAAATCTTTTATGATTTCCTGACCCAAACACCTCTATGAACTAGAAACATTATTTTAATGGTTAGACTTGAAGTGGGACTCACGAGCAAAGTCTCCCTTTTTAAATGTCATCCTGAGGTAGCTATGTGGTTAATGTGCTGGGCCTGGAGTCAGAAAGACTTGAGTTCAAATTTGACCTCAGAAACTTACTGTCTGGGCAAATTACTTAACCTGTATTTTCCTCAATTTCCTCAACTGTAAATTGAGGATAATAATAGCACCTACCTTGAAGGATTGTTGAAAGGACCAAATGAGATAAAATTTGTAAAGTGCTCAGTATGGTGCCTAGCACATAGTACATGCTATATTTCCCCTTCCTTGACTTCCAAGGGCTAGGCTGACTTTTCCCTTCCTCAAGGTTATACTTACCCAGAGATATCTCAGTAGTTAAATCAGACCAATTCTGAGAGCAGGAAAGAAAAAAAGATACCCAAGGTGGGTTTTGTACCAAAATGAGGTAGCCTCTTGCCTATTAATGCTCAGGTGATGGAACCCTAGCACAGCGGTAAGACAAAAGTCATTGTAAATGTGTATGGAGACCTCACCACTATACCTAGATTGGGGATCCAAGTTAAAAAAATTTTTTTAGAAACTTTGTTCAGGTCTGAAACCAAAAATTACTTCAGCCCTTAGGTCTAATTGGTGCTCACTACTGAGGCCCCTGGATCTTAGTGTCAGTAAATACTATTTTTCCTGAAGACTTACATCAATATAGGAACTCATTAAATATCTCCAAATAGTGGCATGTCAAAGAGCATTTGAAAATGTATACTACTACTTCCTGATTCTTCTGCAGTATATCTTAGCTGCTACTACTGCTAAAAATAGCACTCCTGAGTGGTTGCTTCCAGGAATGTCAATCTGGCATCAAACAATGATGACTACATCCTGTAGGAATAAAACCATTTCTGGGAACTGTCACGTTTTAAAGGCTGTCCTTATAAGGGGCCCATCACAATATGACCATCCTTCTAGTCCCGAAAATACCCAAAGATAATAACATCAAAGTTCCTGTAGAATTCAACATGAAAATTAATCGTTCAATCATGAAAATAAAAATTGGCCCACAGGTCTTCAGCCTTAAAGAAGTTGAGGCAGACCTAAAGATTAATCAGGCAAAATTCTTAATGAAAGTTACCCAGTGGGATTAAAGGAAAGAGAATACCTTTGGCTTCTCTATTTCTCTTTGCATTGGATTTTCATGGAATTGTTTTCAGGAAAACCTGGATACCTATCATAGACAAATGTGTATAATATATTTTCTCAAAATAATAACATGTAGATCAGCAAAAGAGGAAAATGTTACAAAGAATGGAGGTGACATCAATCCACATGAATTAGGCTAATATAAGTGTTGAGGAATGGAATTTTGACTTTATGAATGATTGTTTTGTTTTGCAAACAGGGAAGCAGGGAAATAACTCTATAGAAGAAACTACACTGTATAGAAAGAGATTTGGTCTATATCACTTTGTATTGAAAGACCACAGAATCCTAGAAGTTAACTTAAGGATATTTTAACTCACATAATAAGTGATTCTGTGCTATAACAAACTCTGGTATTTCATAAAGGACCTCTTTCTTTTTTTTTGGTCCAGACTTGTTATTTAATTAATCAGAGGAAATCACTCCACAAATAAAGTTCATCAACTAGTCTTTGGACTCTTAGAGAGTTTTCTAAGGCTCTGAGAGGTTGTGGCTTGCCAGTTGTCACACAGCAAGTATGTGTCAGAGTCAGGACTTGAACATACTTCTTGACTCTCAGGCTAGACTACTATCCACTAAGCAGTGGGACATAATAATGGAATAAATAGGTGTTGCTGTATTTTCAAGACAACTCACATTATCTCCCCATAAAACTTGGTCAGTTAAATTCGATTGTTATCAAAGCCTGCTAAGATGATTCTATAACACCTCTTCAGAGCACCTAAGATTTATATGAATCAGTACAAAATTATCAAAAGCTGGGTTTTCTGCTAACAAACTATTTGCAACCATAGTATCAGAGAATTTTAGAGAAATAAAGTATCTTACAGATGATTATCTACCTCAGAGATTCTTAATTTTTTATGTGTCTACCAGACTACCCCTTGGACAGTCTGGCGAAACCTATGGACCCCTACTTAGAATGTTTTTAAATGCATAAAATAAAATGCATAAGAATTATATTATATAGAACTAGGACCAAGTTATAGAGAAGGAGATTTTGGTTTCATTTAGTTACTGTGTAGTAGAGAGAGACCTTCTGACTTGAAGTCAGAAGACCTGAATTTGAGGCCTGACTTCACCACTTACTAGCTGCATGACCATGGGCTAGTGACTATCCAAGTCTCAATTACCTTCTCTGTAAAAGAGGGAACATAATTTTTATTCCTAGGAAAGTGCTTGGGAAACTTTAAAAGTGTTATAGAAATGCAAGGTATCAAGATTAGTGATTGTTATATTAAATGAATTGATCCATGATACATTGAATTCCCCATGACTGAAGATGTTCAAAAAGAGGCTGCTTTTCAACTGTCTAGAACAGAGTTTGGGAACCTTTGGCCAGAGGCCCCCTGTGGCCCTCTAGATCCTCAAGTGTGGCCCTTTGACTGAATCCAAACTTCACAGAACAAATCCCCTTAATAAAAAGATTTGTTCTGTAAAACTTGGACTTAGTCAAAAGGCTGTACCCAAGGACCTAGAAGGCCACATGTGGCCTTGAGGCTGCAGGTTCCCTACCCTGGTCTAGAATATTGTAGAGGGGATTTGTGCAGAGGTAGGGGTTAGACTAGATGATCCTTAAGATCTCACTATGGTTCTATGCTTTCCTCACATTGTCCTAAATTGATTAGTACTTTGGCACTATTATACTGGAAGGAAGGAAGGAAGGGAGGAAGGAAGAAAGAGAGGGAGGAAAGAAGGGAGGGAGGAAGGAAGGAATTAGGAAGGATGAACCCTTGTGTCACATAAAATTGTCAAGCAAAACATATTCCCACATTGATCACATTGAAAAATGCATTTCTTATTTTATCACATAGTTAAAATTTTTTAGATATGATTTGTGGCCCATGCTTCCAGTGTTATTACTGTTTCATCTAATCATGTTAAGTGTAGTCATGTGAAATGTGTGCCTAATCTTTATCTGACAAGAAGTAACATTCCACCAATTCTAGTTTCCAGATGAGAAAACTGAGGCTCATATAAACCAAATGACTTACCCAGGGTCACACAGCAAGTGAGGCAGAATTAATATTCTGCCATCCCTAGTGCCATTCCTATACTTAGTTCACTGAGTGATCATGGGCATAAAAAATGATGAAACAATGTTGGGTGAGTGCTTTGATCTCCCACCTACCTGTCTACTCTAGTTTCATATTACTCCCCTTCACATGCTTTCTATTTCAATCAAACTGTCCTTCAATTTCCTATACACAGGATTCTATCACTCATTCCTGTGCCTTTGCACATGTAGTCCCTACCTCTGGAATGCCCTTCTTCTTAATAGAATCACTATCTTCATTCAAGGCACAGCTCAGACCCTATTTCCTCCATGATGCCTTTTCTGATTCTTCCCCGTGATTAGCACTCTTTCTCTCTTCAAATTACTTTGCATGGCTACTCTTGTCTTTGTACCCATAGTGGCCAACACATGGTAGATACTTAATAAATGTTCATTGAATTGAGTGGAATTAAGGACCTTATTAAAAAATATAAGTATTATTGGGCATGTGGAAAAAGGTCCTTGAGTTGTTCAAGTTCCTTTCATTCATTTTCTCAGAATAAGTAGTATTAGCTCATTTATCCTGGTCAAATCCCAGTTTGAGTAATAATAGTATTTAAAAATTCCCCAGGTATTTTCAGATGAATAAGAGTAGCTTCCTTTCTTTTCCTCTATTAACACGTCAGCAGCAGCAGCTGGCTAAATTTTACTTTTGAAAATGGGATATTTGTATAATAGATTCCATTTGTAAATTCTTTGTGTAAAGCATTCCATGGCTGAAGGTGCCTGCCTTGGTGAAAAGGCCTTGAACAGAGAGCTGCTTCCTTGGTCAAATGACAGAAAGTTGCTTCCAAATTTTTTGGTTTGGGGTTTTCACACACTTTGTGTTTGTCATTATATTTCTATGAATGGTCTGGACTCTGGCCAAACAGGGAGGAGTTGGAAAGACCAAGAGCAGCACTGGGCCGGAAAGAACAAGTTACACCAGTTTTCTCTGTGTAAGGAAGCAAAGGGAGCAAATGGCCAGGCCACTTGAGAAGGAGCTTTAAGCTCTGCCTGGATAGTTCTGATTGATGTCATGTCCCCCTGTCCCTCAGCAGGTTCTCAGAATGGGTAGCTGCTCATGAGCTAGGGTGAACTTGAAATGTCTCATTTTTACTTTCACACAAGGGCTTTAACTGTCAGGAACAGGAATCAAAGTCAACTCTGAAACCCAAGCCAGAATGAGCTACACGAATTCATGGACCTACAGACCAAATCCAAACACTGTTTTACTGAACTGAAGTTGTTTTAAACATGATTAGATAAATTTTAAAACACTTTAAAGTCTTATAAGTAATTGAGGTATTCTCTGGCATAGTTGTGTATACTTATGTAACTTCTGGCCAATGGTTGCCTTCCTGCCTCCCACTCCAAGCTTTAGGATTCACACAGATCAGGTTCAATCCTGGGGTGGGGGGGTGAGCAGGTCTGAACTTCAGAAGGGACAGCTTCTTTCTTTGGCTCATCCCTGCCTCTGTTCAACTTGCTAAAATAAAGCTTAGGCATGGATAATGTCTTTGTTTTCCTAAAAGTGGGTAACAAGGTCTCCATTCCTACAAAGTTACTCAATGTACAATATGGGTATCATGTAGGGAGGCAGACTTTATTTCCTCTATATCACACTTCACATGTACACACACAGACAAATGCCCAAAATGCAAAAGACTAAGAGTAAACTATGAACAAATCAGACACCCCAAAAACCCATTAGATTTATTAGACTTCCCCTAGAAGATAAATATATTGGTGGGAGCGGGGACAGGGCTGCTCAACAAATAATTTCCCTTTCACAGCAGACCACTTAGAAACTCATAGCAATAGAGGGATTGGCAAGCTGCATAGGTCTTTCCTCCCTTCCTTTACCCTCCCCCAAATCCACACCTTGGCATGACTAGTACTTGAGCTGAAGGGAGATCCTTTATTGGTGGATCTTTCAAGAACTCTGTTGAAGGACCCTTTTCCCTCTAAGAGGCTGGTGCCTGACTCCTGACCTCAAGAACTCTTCATCTCTTGAGAACTCTAGGACTTGCTTATCCATTCTCAGGAACTCCAGTCTCTGACCTGTGCTCAGAAAAGGAAAAAGAAAGACAGAAAGCATCCATGAACTCACCTGTCAGGCCACCTGAGCAAGTAAAGACATCTTACTATGTACTTTTCCTCCCCATTGCCATTTTCTGTGCCTTGTGGGGAGGGGGAAAGGGAAATCCCATCCCACGCCCTATATCTCTGGACTTGCTGAACTTCAGCCCAAAAGTCCAAGAGAGAGAAAGTTCATGAAAAGGAAAGGGGGATAAACTGTTTCATATCTCACTTTGATAAGACAATAGAAAAGAGTGGCTCTTCCAACAAGAGTCTATCCTCTGATTTTCAATCAACAATCATCTTGGATGCAGTCAGCCACTGAAAACTAATTAGGGTAGTCCTTTGTGTTCTCTCAGAAAGTTCTCACTTCCACAAGAGGGACAATCCTGATAAAGACCCACACCCTGTAATCTCACCAATTTGATTGGGTGACTCAACAAATTGATCATTCAAAAGAAGCAATCTGGGCAATTGTATGATATTGGTCCCAACATACCATAAAGGACCATCTCTACTCTCTCAGGTTCAATATGTGACAGATGAATTGGGCAAGGAAAGATACCTGAGGTAAGCTCCCAGGTAGGCTGAATGGGTAAGAAGTTTTACATATACACACACACACACACACACACACACACACACACACACACACACATACAGGTATATATACATATATATGTATACACACACATGTATGTAAACAAATACATATGTATATGTATGTATGTATGTGTGTGCGTATATATATGGTTAGGGGTGGGAGAGAAAGGAGAAATGGCAAAAAATCAGGGTTAAGTTTCAATGCATTAAGCCTAGGCTTAGGATAACTAGGACTCTAACAGATATTACTAAGTAATGAAGATGAAAATAGATGGGACTCTTAAACTTTTTGTGTGTTATGGACTTCTTTAGGAGTTTGGTGAAGTCTATGGACCCCTTCTCATGATAATGTAATTGAATGGATGAAATACATAAGATTAATAGGGAAACCAATTATTGAATTGAAATATAGTTACCAAAATATTAAAATAAGAAATTCATGAACCCTTTGAAACCTATCCACATATGCCCAAGGAGTTCATAGATCCCAGGTTAAGAAATTCTGGTTTAAAGGCTCATTTTTCCTCTCACATCTCTTTCTTGTCTACTTTTCTTTTTCTCCTCCTTAATAAGACTATCACTATCATCATCAAATCATCATCATCATAGCAGCTCATATTTATAAAGCACTTCCTGGCTTTCATATCTGTTTTCTCACAACAAACTGTGAGGTAAGTATTATAAGCATTATTATCCCTATTTTACAGATAAGGAAACTGAAATTCAAAGCAGTCAAGCGATTCACCCAAGACCACACCACCATACTAATCAGTAGAATACAAAAAAACTGACCCTGTCTTCTGGATACAAGCCCAATGCATTGTCTACTGTTCTTTTTATTTCAAAACTTGCCTTTTAAATTTTATGTGAACTGGAAAAAGTTCTGACACTAAATTTCTCCATCTGGGGATAACAATAATGGTCCCACCAATTTCTTGTAGATTCGGTAATAATACTACCTATGAAGAAAGTTATGATCGTGTCTTTCTTTGTCAATAACATCAGGATAGTCATTTTTAGTACTGTGTAAAGATTATATAGCTCTAATTTGCCTTCACAAAGTTTTCCTCTGATGCCTGTATCTAGGGTTTTATAGAAGGTCACACTAGTGGAGCCCAAGTTTTGGCAAGTTCTACAGCATCAGAAAGGCTCTGAGTATGAGTCTCAACCTTCAACTTGGTCTGCTCTTTGAGGACCAGACTATTTAGAATGGAGAGATTCCTCACCAATAGGTCAGCTAACATGTAATAAATTCTTTGACCATGGCAACTCATGAAACAAAGAAAAATGAAAGGTAGTACTAAGTACCTCTTCTGCTTCTGTGGTGATGGTGCCAAAATACAGGAAAAGAAGGAGAAGGTTCTAAAAATAATTTTTAGACCACTATTCTAAAGGCATAAAATTAACTATTAGCATGCTAAAAGTGAGATCCTTGTCCAATGACCAATGAGTTGATATTCTACTGGAACTTAATCAGACCAATATAGAAATTATTTCTATAAATCAGATCAATATAGACATTATTGCTATAAATAGAGCCAGAAGACAAAAGGAAGTGTCTGCTAAATGGAAGGATGATGCAACAGTCCTTCCTGGAGAGACAAATATCGGAGTTGGCAGAATTGGTTTTATTATACTTCCAAAGGCAACAAGAAACATTATTTCATGAGATGTTGGTCATCTTGCATTGTGGTGTTCATAATGATCAGTCAGTCAGACAATAAGCATTTATTAAGTGTTTACACATGAGCAAGGCATTGTGCTAAGCATTGGAGATACAAAGAAAACCAAAAACATAATGATCATAAAGAGCATTAAGGGCATAAAAAACACAAAGAACATTATGAAGACAATTGCAGCTTGTGTGCCAAAATCTCTTTCAATAGATAAAGAGAAATTATATGAGTTTTCCAAAATGCTCCAAATTAAGTCAAGTATTAAGTGCTTTAATATTAGTGATTTTAATGAAAAGTAAGCATGGGGAAGGACAAAGTATATTGGAAAATAAGGCTCAGGATTAAGGAAACAGGGAGAACAAAGGCTTAAATACCACATAGAAACCTTGTTTATATACTATACGCATTTTCTTCAATAAGAAAGTTAAGAAAGGATGAACATGATGAACACCACATAACATCATCAATATGAAATCAACTATATCTTATCAGACAGGAAATTATTGGTTACAGATGGAATTATTTCTAAATCAGCTGGCTATCTTACAATCAGATTGTCAACTTGTTAGAGAAAAGATTGAAATAATTTATAAGAAGATATGTTGGCGAACTAAAATAGCTCCAACCTAATATTTTTAAACAAATCTAAAATTAAGAAACGGATAAAATAACAGACATTGATATGGAATATCACTATTTCTTAGAGTGGCTGCCTTAATCACCCACTCCATCTGGGCCCAGACTCTTACTGTACTTTACTTTACTCCCAAGACCTCCCCACACTGTTGCTGTCATTCTTCCCCACTTTTCTGTTCTAGAACCATAATTAAATCAACTCTGTTGGAAAGAAGAGACCTCGGTCTATGCCTCACAGTTTGTACCCACAATCCCTATAACATTCCATGCTAATATAAACTTTCCTGGCCTCCATTCTTCTATGTATGTTGTCTTCTCCTATGGAAATGAATAACAAGGGGACTAGACAATGAGAGCCCAGTCCTGGTAGTGAAAACAATAGGTTCTGCTTGCTGCAACCCATGTGGAATGCTTGGTAAGCTTGTTTTTGGAAGTGGCTGATGACATGGAATGAAGGGTTCCTACCCTCCACTTTAGGGCATGAGCAAGTATTCTATAACTATTACCTATCCACTTAGTGTAATGAAGAAAGATGTTTTGGTTGGTTGATGAACACGAACTTAGGGTATGTAAAGAGTTACCAGTGTCTATACCCCAATTGATAGAGGGTCAAAGGATATGAATAGTCAGTTTTTAGAGGAAGAAATCCAAGCTATCAATGGCTGTATGGTACAATGAATACAGCCTGGGCCTGGAGTCAGGAAGATCTGAGTTCAAATTTGGTCTCTGTGACCCTGGGCAAGCCACTTAACAGCTGGTGACCAGTCTATTCAACTATAAAATGGGCATAATAATAGCACCCACTTCACAGGGTTGTTATGAGGATCAAATTTTTTAAAGTACTTAACACAGTGCCTGGCACATAAAAGGCATTATATAAATGTTTATTCCCTTTCCTTTCCCCTAAAGAGATGCAAATTAAAACAATTCTATGGTACTACTTCACATCCATCAGACTGGCAAATTTGACCAAAAATTGAAAATGACAAATATTGGAGGGACTGTGGGACACATTAATGTACAGTTGGTGGAGTTGTGAACTGGTCTAGTCATTCTGAAAAGCAAGTTGGAACTATGCTCGAAGAGCTATTAAAATGTGCATCCCTTTAATCCAGTGATACTGCTACTAGCTCTATACTCTAGAGAGACTGAAGAATAGGAAAAGGGCCCATATGTACAGATATATTTATAGTAACTTTTGAGGTGTCAAAAAATTGGAAACTGAGAGAGTGCCCAGCAATTGGAGAATGGCTGAATAAATTATGATGTATGAATGTGAATACTATTGTAGTATATGGTACATGAACATGGATATTATTATACTGTAAAAAGTGATGAAGGGAATAGTTTCCGAGAAACTTGGCAAGACTTTTAGGAACAGATGCAAAAAGAAGTGAGCAGAACTGAGGGGACAATAACAGCAATACTGTAAAAACAAACAGCTTTGACTTAGGAACTCTCATTTACAAAATGACCATACATAGTTTATGGAGGCCTACAAATAAGAAACGTGTAAAAGATTTGCAGAACCACTTCAATAAACTTTTTTTTTTCCATCAAGGACAGTGGAACCATAACACTTGGAACATAATATCACAATCTCTGTGGTGCTTTCTGAGAAGGTAGAAATGTTACTACAAAAGAGAACAAAGACAAGAGAAGCAGTTAGATTGGATGAACTTTCTATAGAAGAGTTCCATGATGGAGGCAATACCATTGGAAGGGCATTGAGGGGCCAATATATAAGGTGTCTGAAAGAGGGGAAGATACCAAAGGCATAAAAAATTTCAAATCTCATTAATACTCCAAAATGATGACCAAGAGAACTTCAATAACTACTGATCTATACGCATAGTCTTCTATCTATACAAATTTGTTATGAGATTCATTTATACACAAACCGAAGGCATCCTTGATGAAGATATTAACAGGGATCAAGAAGGCTTTCTCAAGAGATTTCAACAATTACGCATATCTTTACCATCTCATAACTGGCTGAAAGATATAGAGAATATAAGATCCTATTGTGATTATTGTTTGTTGATTATAAGAAGATACTTGACTTGAAAGAAAAAAATGCTACCTTACATGCATCTTTTTTTCTTTTTTACAACAAACTGTCTCCCATGCATATATCAAGATCATTCAAGATCCTCTGCAGGACATATCAACTGAAATAACCCCGTTTAATAACCCCCTAATAATAAACATCGGGTGAAGCACAAAATACGAAAAAGCATGCCTGACAATTCACCACTGCGAAGAAGGAAAGTCAGCAGAGAGTATAGGCTCAGGAGGAAGTCCTTATGGATAACGAAGTTTTCCAAATGCTCTTATCTGTGGATAGTACAATACTGAATGCAACAAGACATTGTCAAGCCTTATGGAACAGATCTATAATCATTCAAAGTTAATTTGGCTTATTATTCACTTAGGAACAACCAAATGGAAGAATAACTTCTATTACCCAGACTTCAACATGATTTGACTGGACACTCTACAGACTCAGACCTTGCCCAACAGGAGAAACTTGCCCAAATAGAAAGAGGACTACAAACAAGAAAAATGGAAAAGATTTGCAAGATCCACTTCAACAAACTTTTTTTCCCCATCAAGGACAATGGAACCCTTAACACTTGGAACCTATTATCATAATCCCTAAAGGGCTTACAGAAGTACTCCATGATGGAGGCAATACCATTGGAAGGACACAGTTTACTTAAATACATGCACACACATACTGTATATATGTATATACACATACACATAATATGTGTATATATGTGTGTATAATACACACACATTTCTATATACATACATGTGCATGTGTATATATAGGATATATTATATATTATATACATATATGTATGTATATAATACACATATATACATATCTCCATATATATGCACACACACACACACACACACACACACACACACACACACGTAGGACAGACAATACAGTTGGACAATGAGCTAGGCCTGAGTGGAAAAGAAGGAAAAGTGGCTGGACTGTTTTGGGGAAATTGCAAAGTACTTTTCTTCACCCTCAAGCTTCTTGTAACAGCAAAGGACACTCTTTTCCAACAAAACCATTTTACTAGTATTACTATAAGGCAAAGGGACCTAGAATGCCCCTGCCTCTAAAGAACACTAAAGATCAGCATCACGAAGAAGACAAGGAAAGGCACATTTATGGTGAGTGTGAACAAGCTACTACACATAAACCAACAAGGAACTTTGAATTACAAAAGTAAAAGATGGCATCAAAGAATTCCATGAAAGGAAGAGATGGGCTGGTAAGGTAATATTATGGAACTGAGGGACAAGAAGTGGATGGCCAGAATGCTCCACTGGTACCCACATGATATCAGGAGAAAGAGAGGAATCCTTCAGCATCCTGAGTTAACCTCACTGTGGTGAATTTTTGGGAAGACATAGATGACAGCTGCACAGGATGGGCAGGCGTAGATGGATCGTGACCTGCAATGTGGGAGCTAACTTTCAAATTGATGGGTGCATAAATCCATTGGAGTATTTGACTTATACAAGCCCTGGGCCATTCAACATTTTATCAGTGATATGGTAATACTTGTCAAATTTTCAAATGACAGGAAACTAGGAGGGACAGATAATAGGAGACAAAGAGGAATAAGCCTTTATATAGTGTCTACCATGTGATGAGCACTGTGGTAAGCGCTTTTTACAAATATTTCACTTGATCCTCAAAACAACAGTGGGAGGGAGATGCTAATTTTTATTCCAATTTTACAGTTGAGGACACTGATGAAACTCAAGTGACTTGCCTAGGGTCACATAGCTAGTAAGCTTCTGAGGCCAGATTTAAAATCAGATATTCCTAATTCTAGGGTCACCTACTGAGCCAACAACTGCCTTTTTAACTTCAAAAATATGGCAGATTCCCCATGTGATAGTTTTTTTTTATTATTCATGATACATATTTTGTTAGTACTATGCAACAAAAAAAAAATGACAATACAGAATCAACAAAACCTTGCAAATTCCATGGCCCTCAGGGTTCTGTGGTCCACAGATTGGAAGCTATTGGACTACAGGATGGAATTTAAAGTCTTTAACCTAGTATTCAAAACTTTCTATAATCTGAAGTCAAACTACTTCGCTAGCCCCATTTTTCACTACACTCTTACAAGTCCTTTTCTATATCCAGAGACATTGAATTTCAGAGTGAGAAGGTACCTCAGAGAATAATTAGTCCAAACCACCCTGAACAAACACCTCTGTTTGTTTTTACAACCTACTCTTGTTATTACTGTTTAGTTGTTTCAGTCGTGTCTGACTTTTTGTGACCTCATTTGGAGTTTTTTTGGCAAAGATACTGGAATGGTTTGCCATTTTCTTTCTCCAGCTCATTTCACAGATGAGGAAACTGAGGCAAAGGGGAGTAAGAGATGTGCTAGGGTCACACAGCTAGTAAATATCTGAGGCCAGATTTGACCTGAGGAAGATGAGTCTTTCTGATTCTAGGTCCCCGCACCATGTGTTAATTAAGCTTTTATCTGAAGATTTCTGGCAAGGGAGAACTTTCTGCCTCCTGAAGCAACTCATTTCACTACTGATTAACTTTAATTATTAGGAAGTTTTTTCCTTATATCAAACCCAAAATTGCATCTTTGAAATTTCTACCCATTGCTCCTAGTTTTGCCATTTGTGGTTAAGCAGTCCATTCCCTCTTCCACGTGAAAACTCCTTAAATACTGGAAGAGAGCCACTGCATTATGTCATTCAATCCCTGAATCTTTCCATCTCTTGGCTAAACATCCCTAGTTCTTTCAATTCATCATCATATGGCATGAACTTGAGACCCTTTATTATCCTGGTCTCTTTCTTCTAGATGCCCTTGAGTTTATTGAGTTCCTTCCTAAAATGTAGCACCCAGAACTGAACACTATACTCCATATGTTATCTTAGTAGGGCAAAGTATAGCCAGACTATCGCCACCCTAACCCTGGATACCATGTCGTTGTTGTTTGTTGTTGTTGTTTAATCAATATTTTATTAGCTTTCCTGGCAGTCATATCACAGTGCTGTTGTTGCTTATCCTTCATTCTTGAAGAGGACCAATGACATCATGGGGTGATGTTTTTACTTGTGTGTGAATTGGATTTAAGTGAGGCAGAGTTGTATATAGGGCTTAAAGTCCATGCAAAAGTCCAAGTTGTTTTTTGCTTTTTTTTTGCCTAGATACAAATTGCTGTCTAGCCATGCTTCCCCTTTTTTTGTACTTGTGAAACTAATTTTTGGATTTTGAGGGAAAGATTTAAATTTATCCCTATTATTATTATTATTATTAAATTCCATCTTATTCTATTTGGTCCTATGTTCCAGATTGTCAAGATCTTTCTGAATCCTGACTCAATCATCTATCATGTTAGCTAACATTCCAGCTTTGTTTTCTTATGAAGTACACAAGGAACCCAGCACAGAGTTTTTAGATTTGTATTGTAAAATGTCACATATTTACTGATAAAACTTTCGACTCCTTATTAGAATAAATAGAAAGACCAGACTGGAAATACTAAAATCAAGAAGATTCAAGATCTGCTTAAAACATACTGGGCAGTATGAACATGTATATAGTGGTAACATTTTGGTATAATAGCACACAAATGCTTTCTATTAATAGAAATCGACAAATCTGATAAGTTCCTAGACTGAAGACTTAATTTCAGTCTCAAAAGGAGTAATAGGTTTTATAGTAATGAATATTGATATATATTAAATCCTTGGTCTTATTTGAATAATTTAGGGGAATGTATTTAATAAGATCATCATTTACTCTAATTTAAATTTTTTTTTGGAGAATTTGATAAGCATGCCATCTGTGCCTTTATCTAAGTCACTGATGTTAAATACTATGGGGTCAAGCTCATATTCCTGGGGTGTACCATTGGAGAACAAATTCCAAACCAACATAGAATTATTAATGACTATTTTGGGTCAAGCCATTCAAGTCAATTCCCGATCATCTAACTGTATTATCACCTAGTCCACATCTTTTCATATTTTCCATAAGAATAAAATGAGACTTTGTTAAATGTTTGCCTGAAAGCTAGGTAAACATCTACAGTATTCCTTTGATCTAACAGTCTAGTACTTCTCTCAAAAAAAAAAAGAAAAGAAAAGAAAAGAAAAAAAAAAGAAAGAAAAGAAGGGTAGGCTGAAGTTCTACCTGTTCTTGAAAAAGTCATACTGGCTATTTATGATCACCACCTTTTTTTGTAGATGTTCATTAGTTATCACTTTAATAATAGGGATAGAGAGGAACTAGACCTCTGATTTTGTTGGTACAGGAAACTACTGTCTAGGTACATTCTCAATACAATCCTAAGTACTTTCTCAGAAATCATCTTCATAACTTGCTATTCACTTCCCAAATCTATCTTTTTTTTCTTTCCCTGAATCCTTTGTATCTGGTGGGCAAACATGATGAAGATACTACTTCCTAATATCTACAATTTCTTTCCTATGACTTCATAATCTTTAGCAATGATTTTTAAGTCCCTCTGGAAGTATCATGTATGCTCATGTAAATCACTAAGAACCAAATTGATCCATTCCTCATGTTATATTGGGACATACGAAGCAATGAAATTGTCAGTGACAAACATGACTTTATTTAAAGAGAAGTTTGGCAACTGCCACAGGCCTAAGCAGGTTAGACAATTAAAGTCTTTAAGACAAAGTAAATCCATCAAAATTGGGAGAAGCAAGTGAGGATTATAGATCTAGATGTGAAAGCCAAGTTTTGGCATCCCGAAAGTCTTTAAAGATAGGGTAGAGCAGTCAGGTTAACCAGACCAGAACCTGAATCTAGATAAGCAAGCAAACACCAAGGTTCGGGATGTCAGCAAAGATAGAGAGAAAAAAAAAAACGTCAGTCAGAACAACAATCAAATCTGTGGAACTCACTTGTAATCTCTGAACCAAAAGCAGAGGCTCTTTGTTTCCTTCCCTGATTTCATACTCAGCACTCTGTGAGTAGGCAAAGGTTGGCAAGTGTGTGCTTGCTGGTAGGGAGAGGGAGAGACCCTCAGGTGCTTGTAGATGCTGATTATGACAGGAACGGAGAGCTAAGCCTTCTGGGGTGTTCTTATGCATCAGTCCCTAGACATACTAGTGCTTCCCAACCTCTGCCTGACACTTTTCTCCCACCTGGAAAGTTCTGCCCCTTTCTTGATTGTATGAATCTTCTCTCTCCTTCAAGGACCTCAGCTCCCTCTTCTAGAACACTCCAACTTGCAGCTATTTCTCTCTCTACTTTGAACTCATAATACTCATTGTTCATCAATTTTCATCATATGTGCATTTTATTTTCTTATTTCTCTCATTTTAGCATGTATAAAAGTCTGCTCTTGTGACATTTCCTATATTCTTATATTTATTATTTAGCTCTTACAATTTAATTTAACTTTCCACATGTTTATGATTTGTCTTCCCAACTAGACTATAAGCTTCTTGAAATCAAGGGTTATGTGTGTGTATATGTGTGTCTATAGGTATATGTATATATGTATATGTGTGTGTGTGTGTGTGTGTGTGTGTGTGTGTGTGTGTGTAGCTTTGTTTTTCCCACAGGGCTTAGCAACACAGTGTCTTGCACACAGAAGGCACTCAATAAATACTTATTGATTTGAGAAGCAGACAGCACCTTCTAGCCCTTGAGATTCTAAAATATATGTGCTACTTATTACTTCCAAAACTATTTTTAGCCTCCCTTTTTTACTAGACATTATTAAAAATCTTGCATTTAAAAACTGTAGTTAATATGTACCTCGATCAAAGGGAACTCTTATTTTCATGCTGTACTTTGTTTAATGAATAATAATTTTTTTTTTTTTTTAGTGTAACCAGTCTCTTGGCTAATGAGTTCTGCCTCTCAGTGGAATTACTAAATGGTAACCATGTTTCTAAATAGTTTCCTTGCCTCTGGCATAAGTCTGTTTCTCCATCGTTAGTGTTTCCCATGATCTCCCAAACCAATACAGAATATGAGGGGCATGGATGCTATTTTTTTTCCTCCCAAAGGACTGTAATTGTTGGTCTGGCAGTATCCGGTGAGTGTGAAATCAGTTTACTTTTAATGGTATAACTGCCTTTTACAGGAAGTCTCAACAAGATTACAAGGAGTGCAAGGGAAATAAGCAGTCTGAGATTTCCTTTATTTTCAGTATAATCTTAGCAGGGAGGATGCTTATTCCAGCAGCTTCATATTGCTGAACAAAGACATCTTTTCCCTCCTTCCTTCTCACTCTTCTCGGCCAGACTTTGGTATTTGGTACAAAGGTTAAAGCTCATTTTGAGTTAATAAGACATTGACATATCCATATTACAATAAGATTTTTAAGCCCACTTAAATATATGTAATACAACAAAAATTTCAGTTTAACCAAAGAATTTGTGCAGTTCTTTTTATTTATTGTATTTGACTTCTTTTAAGATAAAATTCAAAGTCAAACAATCATAAATTTAGGATGCCAGGTACACTGTGTGTGTGTGTGTGTGTGTGTACACACACACACGCACACATACATATACACACATATACACACATAGTATGCACACATATATAATAGTGTATTTAATTGTAACATGCATACATACATATGTAGGTGTATATGTATGAGGTAACTATATGTAGGCATATGTATATACATACACACATATGTATATGTGTGTGTTTGTATATTACAATTCAATTCACCAAGCATTTATTAAGGATCTGCTTTGTGCCAGGAATTATGCTAGGTTCTAGGAATGTAAAAACAAAAATTAAAAAACCTCTGCCTTCAAAGAGCTTACATTCTACTAAGAAAAAATTGTACACAAATAAGTTAATACGAAATATATCCATTGAGGGGGGAGCAAGTTGGGAGGAAGAAGAGATGGTGACAGGATTGCAAGAAGGGGGAAAAAAATCATTGGAATAAATTTTTAAATGCACAGAACAGAAAGAAGTCCAGAGGGAAACAGGACAGTTTTAAAAGATACATGTTGAATTTAGTATATACTTAAAGAGAAAATCAAGCTCTGTATAATAGATTTGCAGTTTTATGTACAATCCTATTTTTCTGTTCTTTTTTGAATATAGAAATGCTCATTTTATGTATTTGTTAACTTCAGAGTAAAAATGATAAAAAATGAAAAGTATATACAAAATAATTTCAGTGGGAGGATGAAGGGGAACCACTAAGAACTGGGTATTTCAGGAAAGTCATTGTGCAGGAATTGACCCTTGAGCTAAGCCTAAGATTCCTCAAATATGGTGCCTTCTAATGTTTTATTCCACTGGTGATGGATATTTTATGTAACACCAGTAGTGTGGTATCACTTACACTATCTAATACAGGTGTGGTGTGTCTGAGGTGCTCCCTTAATATAGACCAATGGTGTTAAATTCAAATATAAAGAGACCACTGATGGTACATAAGAATCCCTGTGGGCCACACATAGACTTAGTTTTAAGATGTAATTTTATCTATGTTTTATTGCATTTTTATTTATTTTGTTAAATATTTTCAAATTATATTTTAATCTGTTTTAGAGTGTTGCAGGTTGCAGAGTGTTTAACACTTCTGATGTTAGACTCACACACTGTTACTTCCTCTACAGTGTGTGTCAACACCTTCTTACTCTCTGGGTTGGATTGATCACCCTAATCTAATCTGTTATCACCCTGGACAGTCCAAGTTCCCAAAGAAGGACCACCACTATATCCACTATATGGTTACAATAATTTCTCTCTGGATCCTAGGGGTAATCTTATTGAGGTAATCTTATTTCTCCTACCCCAACTTTTGAGCTCCCACTGATGTGTATCTGTTTACATAAGCCAGCGACTCACAAGAATGACACTTTTAGATCTTAAACGTAACCATTTCCTTAGCAATAAAACAAAAAGAATAATAACACATTTTAAAGTAAATGCATAAATAATATAATACAATACAAACAAACCTAAGTCACACTCACTCACTAATGCATTCAGTATGTGTAGAGGAGAATGGACACACATTTATAGGAACCTGGCAGGAGACTACCTGAAGGAGGAAAACCCATGCCAGGGATAACTCATAAACCTGGACTGAGATGTTGATGTAAGTGGTCTATTCAGGAATGTCTGTCCCACACAAAACAACTTTTCTGCTAACTGTGTCTCCGTTGGTCCTCACCACTTTCTAGCTGGACAAATCCTCTTCTCTTCTATATACATTAACTAGTTTTTTCAAATTAAAATCATCCTTAAAGGGACATGGAGTTACTTCTTCAATTAAATAGCAGTTACCTTTAAACCAGAGAACTGCAAAGCCCATCCGGCTGGCTATCTCTGGGCTACGGAGACTAACCTGGTTAATTATTCACTCATTCAGATGCTGCATTGTTCAATGAGAAAAGAGTTTACCCAAAATAACTCAGACTGACTCTGTAGGCAAGGCCAAAGAGCCTAGCCAGCTCTTCCTAGATTTGCTTTTGACCTCGTTATTTCTTCAACTTCACATGCCTCATCTTTATATTTCCCATGTCCTTTGTCTCCTACACCTTTCAGTAGCTTAAATCAGAACTTTTTGGCACTCAGTGACTCACTTTTCACTTAGAAGGTAACAACTTTCGAAATTTCCCTCATGAAATTGACAGTACAGTTATCCCTTCCACAACGAGACTTTCCCCATAGCAGTTTCGATATATCTCAGGTCAGTATGAGAAATTAAATAGGAATTTTCTGGGAGTTTTGCAGAAGCCACAGATGACACTCAAAGGCTAGCAAATGACACAGAGCCACGACCAAATACTTAACCCGAATTTTACAATAAGGTACTGAAAACACCCCATAAAAGGAAAAGGAAAAAATTGGACTTCTCTGGTATAAAGGAGGGCCAAAAAATTTTATTTTTCAGATCATGGGGATACCAGGCTCCTAATCCCCATGATATGGAAGGGATAACTGTATTTGTAAAATTATACCGCAGTCTCCAAATATTTATGATTTTTTTTTCAGTTTTACTCTCTTTAGATAGAAAAGTTATATCCAAATGAGTTGAGGGACCATAATGCTTTGTAGCTCTATGCCTCCAACATGGCTCCTATGTTGTTTTGTGTATTTGAAATATATTCATATTCTTATTTTTTTAAATTAGTTTTTAATAAAAACTCCTTCTCTGCTCCCACGTAATCCATCAAACTATTTATATACAAAGATTATTCAACATCTTTCACAAGGTGATTGTAATCTTCATATTTACAGCATAGTTTATTTTCTGCCCCAAGCTGCTTAAATCCTATCCAAAAGTTATTTCTTCATACACATATTTTAGCAGTCTTAATTAAACCAAAGGTCTTTTCCTATGCTTTGCAGGCATCAAAATGTTCAACTATAACAACAGTAATATCTTACATCTCTTAACAACTGATTTAAATATTGTTCTTTGCACAAAAGATCTTTTTCTGCCCTTTTCTTAACTAAATTTTTCTGTATGAAAAGGGGCCTTGAAGGAACACTATATTACATCTATATAATCATAATTATAATTACTGTGGATGATAAGTTAGCTAGGAGGCCATTTAAATAAGCTGAGAAAGTGTTAAACTTTAGCAAGTATCAGAAATTTCTATTCTATGGTAATCAGTTATACAAGTACTTCTAGCTATATAAAAGCTGTACTCCTCCTTTTCTTAAGGAAGCAAGGTTTCCCAAAATCAGCACAGAATGCTGAGGTTCTCATTATAGCTGCTTTAATCCCACAGGACTGAGTACTATACTTACAAGTTTCAACTCAAGGAGCAACTTTCCAATTCAAACTACCCCCTCTATTTCTCCCTCTGTATCATGGCCACCATTTTCAGTCCAACATAAGCACAAATGCTTATATAGTTTTAAACTTAATCTCTTCCTTCAGAGCATCATAGAATATTATTTGGGGAGAGTAATAACTTGGGCAACATCTTTGCTATATATAGCAAAAGATTTTGTTCATTCTTGTATGAAGTGAAGCTTGTCTCCAGGAGTCTATGAACTTTTAAAAATGTCTGGATAACTTTGTCTTGGCTAGGCCACTGATCAGAAAAGTGGGTTGTGGTGGGGAGGAATACTGTTAAGAGAACATCAGAAATGGGGGGGGGGGTTCAGGGAGGAAATCTGTCAAACTTAATATTTAAATTGAATTTTTATACATTTGTAACTTTGCCATAGGAACATAGATTTAGGACTAGAAGAAACTTTCAAAGGCTGATCTGTCCAACCACCTCATTTCACAGATAAGGATATTAAGGCTAAAGAATACTAAGTGACTTGCCCAAGGTCATACAGGTAGTGAGTAGCAGAGTAGGATTCAAACACAAAACTGGACTTTCTAAACCTTTCTCTTCTGATAGAAAAACCAGGTTTAACCTGGAAGGTTTTTTTTTTTTTCTGAAAATAACCTGTGCCATTTGTGTTCACTATTACTCATCTGAATTTGACTTATTTTTAACTTTCCCCTAGGAGTCTGCACAGGATACAAAGAATGCTGAACTTGGGGTCAGAAGACCTGGTCTCAGATCCCACTTCTGTCACTTACCATCCATGTGGCCTGGGAAAATCCTTTAACTTCTTTGAGCCTTCTATTATGTGAAATGAGATAAATGAACTAAGTGGCCTCTTGGGTCCCTTTCAGCTCTAAAATCTATGACCCCTTGCTACTAAACAAAGACCACCGAGTCAAGACAAAGAACAAATGTGAAACACAACAAGGAATTGTGAAAAGACTCATTTCTGGCCCAACAGAAAATCAAGAATACTTTCTCATCTGGAGGGTTCCACCTTCCGCAGGAACCTGTATGTCACTCTAGACTAAGAGTACCACTCCACAGCTGAGGCTTCCCAAAGCAGTTGGTCAGTCAATAAACATTTATTAAGTGCTTTCTAAGTAAGTGCCAGGCACTGTGCCAAGATCCAGTAATACAAATAAAAAAAGACAGTTCCTGCCCTCAAGGAGCTTACTATACTAAAGTGGAAGACAAAGCACAAAAGAAAGCTGAAAAGGGGGTTGGGGGGCCCCCCAAGAGGGAAAGTATTTGGCTCTCGGGTGATGGAGTTGGGAGAAGTGAAGCAGGTAAGAAATGAAGAGATGGTTGGCCTGGGCCCCATTCTTAAATGAAGGCTAGAGGAGTTTTCCACCCCCCAATAAAAGGGAGAAGGACCCAGGGGCAGAGGGTACTAAGTTGCAGGGTTGAAGTGATCTTGCAGGACCACCCTCCTCTACATGATTCATGAGGTAGGGGTGTGTGTGTGGGGAGGGGGGAGTGGTCAGAACACTGGGCCTGGAGTCAGGAAGATCTAAGTTTAAATACAGCCTCAGCCACTACTAGTTGTGTGACCTGAGCAAGTCATTTAACCTCTATCTATAGTAATAGATGAAATTTACAGAATGCTGTAAGGTTTCAAAACATTATCCCAGAAAATACTCCCAACAACATTGTGAGGTAAATGATGTAAGCATTATTATCCCCATTTTACAGATGAAGAAGTTGTAAATTGCCCAAGGTTATTTAGATAGTAAGTGGATTCAATTCTAGGCAATTACTCCAAATATAGTGTTCTTTTCACTCCACTATATTGCCTTTCTGTGTGCGTCAGACATACGTATGAGGGAAGGTGGTAGAGGGCTTGTATGCAAAGCATGAAGAAGGACTGGGGAGGGGGGACAGGTCAGAAAAGGTATGAAAGGGGGGATTTGATGGGTGTGAGTAAAAACCAGGTAGAAGGGGTGGTAGAAGGGGAAATAAGTGGGATATGAGTTTTGGGGATAACTCGTGAAAAGAGATGGGGGAATTGTGAAGAGATTACGTGGGTTGATAGGAATACATTGTGAAAGAAGATGGTGGTGAATATGTGTGAAAGGGAAAGCACCTAGTACTGGAGATGGGGGAAAGGAGAAGGGACTGAAGGGTTGTTGTTGAAGCAGGTTTAGGTCAGGGTTATGGCAGGCAGAGAGAAGATTAAGAAAAGCCCAATTTCCTTTGTTTTCCCACCTATCTCACTTTTCCCCTAATACCTGTATAGGGACAATCTCATAGTCAATATGAGCTTATTTTGAATTCTAAGTGGGACCTTCCCAACTCCCATCTTTAGAGTCTCTATTTAAATTGTTTGGAACATCAGGATTTTGCAGGGAAAATGGGAAACGCTTTACTAATTTAATGTAGGACAAATGTTGGGAGCTCAACCCAGCCTCTTTCAGTTTTACTCCTGGGGTGAGATGTACATGAACCCCAAAAAGCATGATGGCGGCAGAAAGAAATTGAAAAGGTGGTCTAACTCCAAATGAGATAGTAGACTGGGCTAATGGAATGACAGGGAGGACAGAAACAGAGGGAGTTCAAAAGTCAGCTTTAAAATATTTAAGAGATTTTCCAGGTAACAGATTCTGGCTGGGCGTTACCAAAAGGTGCCTGCCATTAGGCTATGAGCTAAAACAGCTAACAGGCTCTTCCCCCAGACCAAGAGAAGCCAGCAGGGAATAGTAACAATTTAGCAAAGACCTAACCAGCAATTGGTTATAGAAGAGACAGCTAGGTGGTACAACAGCTAGGGTGCCAGTCCTAGAGTCTAGAAGACTCCTCTTCCTGAGTTCAAATCTAGCCTCAGTCACTTACTAGCTATGTGACTCTGGGCAAGTCACTCAACTCTTTTGCCTTAGTTCCTCATCTGTAAAATAAGCTGGAGAAGGAAATGGCAAAGCACTCCAGGATGTTTGCCAACAAACCCTAAATGGGGTCACGACTGAGGAACAACCCAGTAGTGGGCAGCAGAGAGCAGTTCAACAGAGATCAGCAGAGAGAATGTAGCTTGCCTGGTGATATCACAAGAGGACACTGGAAGTTCTAAAGGGAAACAAACAGCCATGTTGGTTGCCTGAATTTTTTCCATTTCTTATACAAGGGGGGAGGGGAACCAGCATTTAGTAAGCACCTACTACATGCTAGAAATAGTTCTAAGGGCTTTACCAATAATATCTTATTTGATGCTCACAGCAACCTTATGAGGTTGGTGCTGTTATGATCTACTCTCCCTCAGTGGTAATCAAGGGAGAGCACAGGCTGGTGGAATCTTTCTCACAACCTATTTTATGCTGTTGTTTGCTTTGAACTAATGTCTTCCAGTCAGTCAGCAAAAGAAGCACATTGGTGGGAATTTGTAAGCTTATGGTTCCGAACCCACAATGTTTGTTGGACTTAAGGTAACTCTCAGTGAACCATGTAAGAGGTGCCTATCCATCAACAAACATTTATTAAGCACCTATCATATGCCATGCATTGTACTAAGCCCCGGGGGTACAAAAGACAGTCCCTGCCTGTCTCACAATCCACTTGAGGTGCTGAACTATCAAGAGTCAAGAACTGACCCCAAACATCATGGAAATGTTAATGAAGAATAGATGAAAAGTAGCAAATTGCTTGGTGACTAGGTCTCCTTGGAAGGGGGTAAAGGAACAAATGGAACTCTTGATCAAATTCTATTTCACCAGGCTCTCTCCTATATTTACTGTAGGAAATCTTAAAAAAAAAATTTCTTTTCTTTGTGCTTCACAGAGAACTGTAATGGGTGGAAGCCTAACTTTTGCCCTAATTGAGTACAAGCATCTACCTGCTGCCAGAGGACTTTGTGTGCTGGTCTACTTTAAGAGAGGAGTGTCTTTTGAAGGCCACCACGATTCCCTAGGGGTCCTTCCTACCTGTAAAAGGGTTTATACCTTGGGCAAGGGCCAGCTAGTGAATATTAGAAGTGGATTTAGCCTGGAGATGAGAACCAGGTGCGATGTTCACAGTTGGAGGATTTCCAGGGCAACACTTTAGAAGGACAACAGCATGATTATAAGCCAATTCCTCCCTCTGCTAATTAAATCTCGTCTGCTGCTTACCCCTAGATTCCCTCTGCAGGACTGAACAAAGACAGCCCTGCAGAAATGAACAGTAACATTCTCTTCTGAGCAAGGTTTGTACTTGATGCTGTGGCAAAAAGTTACAGGGTCTGGGTTCAAACCCCAGCTCTACCACTGTGCCACTGGGCAAGTCATGGCTTTTACGGGTATCACTTTCCTCATCTGTAAATTGAGGGTTTAGAGGACCCTTAAAGACACTTCCAGGTCTAAATGTAAATTACATAAATTATATGCAGAAGAATATCGAGAATGTTCTCTTACAGGACAGCCGGGATCAGAGAAGGAAAGGAAATAAAACTTACTAGCTTTGGCACTGAAGCAGCCTTTTGTCCCTTTCACTCTTTTATTTACATATTGAACCTTCCTAGCTTACAGGAGAAGCAACCACCTGACTTGCAGAACCCCAGGCACATTCAGAAAGGCACTACACATACCCGGAGAGAACGATCTCCAGGAAGCTAGTCAGAAAGTTATAAACTGTGGAGATTAATTTCCCAAGTCTAGATAATGTATAAACTTCCTAGGTACTGAAGGTGATAATGGAATTAATGGAGTGAAGAGCAGGATGGAGGGCCTCTAGCACGACATCAGGTTTCTCTGCATAAACTTTTTGGAATGAATGCAAGCATTGTGCTGTAACAATATCAACGCCACGGCTCCCTATCCAATAATCAGTCTTCCAACATTTGGATCCGTTTATGCGATAGGGGTATCTCCTGTATTGCAGTTATGCAACCTCATTCTTGCAGCGCCAGTTACTTCCTGTACTTCTAACTGTGCCAGATTCACGCAACCCGCCCAACGTAGGCTTCAATGAACTGCCCAGTTCTCCATTAAGAACCACTTTAACCTTCTGGGATGAATGCTCGGTACCGATATTCCTAGCGTTGCAACAACCACCAGAGTTCCTGTGTCCTGGGGGATTGAAACACTTAGAATGGCAACCCGAAGCTGGGGAAGTGGGGGGAGAGGGGCTTACAAGCAATGCTACCCCAACAACAGTAGGCGGCGCTGTTTGCATGGTCCCTCCCTCTCGCCCCCACCAATTGGGGATAAACTCAAGCCAGTTCCGTTCCTAGTGCTATTAGAAAAAAGCAGGGAGGAGAGAAGGGGGGGGCCCTAATCTACTGAATAGTTTAGCTCTCCCCTTTATGCCGCAGGAAGTTATGTCTTGCTCCCCAAACAGCCTGGAACTTCCACATGGAGTGGCAACGTGCTGCAACAATGCACACCCTCCAGCACCTCCCAGTGCATGGAACTACTCCCCCCTTCCCTCCCTCCCTCCTCCGAGTGCCAAGAGTTTGGAGCGCGCGCATGCACACACATACACACATACACACGAGGAGTGGGCTATCCAATATATCCCTCCGCCCCCCTTTCCCCCTTAAGTGACTTGACAACGATTTGAGAAATGAAAGGAGGAGGGAACTACTTTGCTGAAACTTGCTCGGCAGCGCACGGCTGCGGGCTGCAGTGATTCTCCCAGAGGCTCAGGTTCTCCTTTCTCCTCCCCACCCTCCCCCGTACCCCCTCTCTCTCTTTTCTCGCCCGCCCTACACCACTTCGGGGCTCCAGCTTTTCGCTTGCCTCCCCACCTCCCAAACTCCTCTCCCGGGACGAGCACGCAGCCACGAGGGAAGTCGCGAGGGACTACTTCTCGGCCATCGTCCCCCACCGGGGGGCCTCGGGGAGTCAGGCTCCTCGCCGGCCGCGGCCGCAGCTGCGGAAGGAGCGGGCGGCGTGCGTGCTTCCGCCGCCTCCCCTCCTTTCCCCTCCCCTCCGGTGATTCCCCCTTGCCCTCCCCCCGCCCCCCGCCAGCCTCTCGTCCCCGCCCCCCTCTCCCGAGTGAGAGAGAGGGAGCTCGTCCATGGAACCACTGCTGAGCACTGGCTCGGACCGCCCCCGATTCCCATTCCTCTCAGACTCCTAACTCGGACCGGGTGCCCCGTGAGGGGGGCCCTCGTCGGCGCCCCCCTCCTTTCGCCCCTCGCTCTCCCCCGCCCCGCGCTGGGTGGGGGCGCTTCACCCTCGTTGCCTCCCTCCCCCCACTCTCGCTCACACTCCCAGACGCACTCACCGCCCCGTGCTCCCCCCCACCCCCCGGCACTGGAGGAGTCCCCGCCGCTGGATCGTGTCTAGAGGAATCCGCCGCCGCCGTCGCGGGGACCCCGGCTCACTCTGCCCTGCCCTGCCCTGCAGCCCCCGGAGGAGCGAAGCCGCCGCCGCCGCCGCCCGGAGAGGCGGGCGATGGTGGGGTGGGCTCGCCTCTGCCGCGCGGAGCCCGAGCTCGGCAGCCCGCGTGCCTGAGCGAGACTCGCGCCGCGGAACCGGCGCCACTTGTGACCCCCGGAACGGGCGGCGGGCAGCGAGGTCGGCAGCCGACACCGACTCCGACACCGCCACCGCCACCGCCACCGCCGAGATTGTGGCCACGGCCGCCGCCCCCCCGCGGGGCGGCCGGGGTTCCCGGGAGGGGAGGAGGGGGGGGCCGCTCCAGGGGAGGTGTCCACCATGGTGAGGTCCCTGACCCGCTCCTCCCGCGCCCCCCCGGCCGCCGCCTCCGGCCCCTCGGTGCTGCCGCCGCCGCCGCTGCTGCCGCTCCTGCTCCGCCTCCTGCCGCCGCCGCTGCTGCTGCTGCTTCTCCATCTCCAGATCGGATCGCGGTGAGGGAAAAATGAGCGAGGAGACGGCGACTTCTGACCACGAGTAAGCGAGCCCCTTCTGACCCCGGCCCCTGGAGCCCCAGTGAAGGCTGCCTGCCCACCTGCACCCCCCGAGAGTTTGGGGCTGGGGGGGCGTGTTGGGGAGATTGGATGGGGGGGAGAGGACATTCCCCCCAACCCTACCCCCATGCCTTCCCTGTGAACTGGTTTCCTTTTGGGGGACTGGGGAGGTTGTCTTGACTTTTGAGGTAAGGGTCCTCTCAGCCCCACCACGAGAATGTATGAGTTGGGATGCTTTGAGAGGTGAGGTTGAAATGCATGGAAGGACTGGTCTGTTTCCTCACTCCCCCCTCCAAGCACACCGACACGCACACATCTAGAACATTCATCCTTTTCCCTTTATAGCTATTTCACATGGAAACTCATGTGTGGGAGCACCATCCTGCAGCAAACTGCTCCTCAATCTTAATTGGATGAGTCAGTGACTAAATACAGATTAAGTCGTTACCCCCCTTTTTTTTCTTAAGATCCACCTATAAGGTACTTTTAAAAAAGTGGGGGTGGGGAGAGATGCTGAACAATTTTAGGATGAAGTAAGAGTAAAGACAAAACAGGAAGGGATCTATTGGGGCTATTTCGTCTATGTTTTAGACTTAGATTTTATAACTCTATCAATGAGATGGACTCCAGGATTATTTTTCTTTGAATGGTATCCCTTCAGGACATTCTTGTCAGCAGACCTAAAAGGAAGCACGAATGGTTTAACAATATTTACACTGCTGAACATGTCGATGATCTCATTCATTAACTTTTCTTTACAAGCTATCGTGGGTTAAGGCTGTACTTATTTGGTCACTTCTGTTTGCCAAAGTAGTATTTTTGACATTTAAATCTTTTAACAACTGATGCATGGCGATTTGGTGATTCAGTGAAGAGATAGAATTTTTTTTTTGTTGGGGACTGAAAATTCTCTGAGAAATTTTATCATCTCTTCACTAATTTTAGAAGTTCACTTTTTGCCTATTTTTTTAGTTCAATTTTTGTTTTGTTTTCAGGCGGAAGAAATAATAGGGTGGGAGAATTGTCATTAAGACAGATTCCTTTAAATAAAATACACATTCCTCAGCACAAACCTCTTGGAGAGAGGATTCTCAAGCTCCTAAAAACCTTGAGGCCTGTAAAGCACGAAATAGCTTGAGAAATAGCAAGCAGCAGTCTGGAGGAAAAAAAAAAAGCTCCCGCTTCTGCTTAGCGGGTGTAGAAGGTGGACTGCTGCAGTGTCGGTGCAGCCAAGAAGCAGAAGTCGCCGCCATGTTCTCTTCGTCTCTTTTTGTGAATCGCTCTTATTTGCATAGCACAATCTTCATTCATAAAAAGTAATTAAACCACCACCACCTTGGACGTTCTGAAAGCATTTGTCAGGGAAATAAGTACGAGTTTTCTGGGTGTGTGTCTCCAAGAAAACATCTGAATTGAAGAAGTAAAGAGAATTTGAAATTTTAGGTCAAATTAAAAAAAAAACCACACACACAGACACACACACAAAACAACCACCCCTGTTCACTGCATGTTGACACAGTTATGTGGGAAATATCAGTTCGGGGAGGTGCTGGCATCACGTGATCTACTCCATTCATAAAATACCTGGCTGTCCATTCACAGTGCAGTGCACTGTCTCTCAGCCTTCAGCAGATTAGACCTGTTTTGTGAGAGACTCAAAAGATCTTTTTCAGGGAATGCTTCTGGAGGAAAACCATCGAGCTACCCAAAGAGGGTTTTTTTTTGGTGTTGGGGGGTCTCCACACAAGCAATTTAAATTAAAACGTCGAATTGCATTTTAGGAAAGGGGAAAGACTTTTTACTAAACCAAGGCCATATTTTTAGATGAAAAAATAATTTCCTTTTTGGCAATAGCTAACAGAAAAGCAAGTCATAGAATTTAGATTGACATAAATGTATCTCTAGTAATGAAAATAGGAATTCTTTTTTGGTATCCTGAGGACAAGTGGAAAGCATAAATATAGTGTATTAATGGGTTGGTCATATTAATACTGACAGTTCATGTAAGCTAATGAATATTCGCAATTGTTTAATCTTATTTCAATATTTGAAGTATTTTGAATTAAAAATAATTTGACCTTTAAATTTGAAATATTTAGGTACTAAGTATTTAACATTAAATATTTAAAAATATTTAAGCCATGTAATAGAAGAATATTTAGAAGTTTCATCATATGTATTAAGTCTTAGAATAATGCTTTTGCAAACTTGTCTAGGTCTATAACTAATGGACTGTTCTTTAGGACCATGTAATGATACTGATGTTAATAAGACAGAAATGACACTCTGTCCTTTCGTATTAAAATGAAAAAGATATGCTATATTTTGATAATAAACCTGGAGGTTTTGTATTTTGCTTTAGAAAAGGATGTATGCTTCAAGTAATTACTTTTCTCCTAGACAGTAACATTGAGTGGCAATGAATAATGTTAGTTGTGATATTCAGTTTTCTAGAACCCATTTTATACTCAAGTAATCTAATTGAAAAGTTGTAGGTTATCTTTTACTTAAAAGAGCATATTTAAATGACTAAATGATAATAGTATTATGCTCTACTTGTAAATAAGGAAAAAAAACAATTAGGCATAAGGCAAAATTAAAAAGTGTTTAAGGCCTTGCTGTTTTGTTTAAAAAGAAGAACAAAACACTGCCTTGAAACATAGATTTAATTATTTGTGGGAACTTAAATAGGTGTTTAGCCAACAAGGCCAGGGATTTAATTACAATAGGAAACCATGCACTTAGAATTTTTTCCTTTTTTCCTAGATCTCAGCTTAACAAGGTGAGGAAAAACCCCTTATCACTGGGAAACCATTAAGCCTCTCTAGTAAGAATAGTGCTAGGTTGTAGTCAAGGCCTCTAAAGGCCTCATTCTGCAGTTCTTTCATCAGATATACCATGCTTCTTCAATTTGGAGTTGTGTCTCTAGGAAAGGATTGGTTATTTTAAAAATTATTAATTATTGAGTATTTACTGTATACATAAAGCATTGTGTTTATAGCAAACCAGATTTAAGAGAAAAAGATTACATTGAGGAAATAAGAATGAAAACTACATTTGTTATCTTAGATTATGCCTTTTTATTATAATCACCCCTAAAATTTAGCTTTCTGATTTTTCTTAATGAATGATAAGTAGAAGCCTGTAATGGTGTGTGTAAATGAATGCTATGGAATAAAACATGGCAGTTTTTCTCAATAGAGATTAAGGTTGAAGTACTTGAAGCACTAGAAAAATCTACCCACATAAAAAATAACAAGTTGATAAACATTAATTTTAAGGAAATTATTTAAAGTAACAACATTCAGAAGTAAAATGTTTTGCTAATTCACTTAGCAAATTCTGTTTTGATTTCCTGATTAAAGTATGTTAGGTAATATTTAAGCTTTGCCACTGGATAGGATACATTTTCCCTGTTTTTGTCATTTTAGTGTTCATAGGATAGATTTTTTTCAAAAATCAGCTGGAATGTTAAGCATTAGATTATCTGATATATTATAGCCAAGAGCAATGTAGTCTTGCTAGTCCTACATTTCCTTTGATAAAAGAAAATCTATGGAAGTTTCATAATCTGAGCATTATTTGCGATTGATTAGAATTAAGTTTCCCAATATAATGTACTTGATAGTCTAATATAAGTAGCTTGAACCGTGTTTTCTAAAGCAAACATTTTACTTGAGGCATTATTGTGGTTTGGAAAGAAAATACTGGATTTGGATTCAGAGTACCTTAGCACTGCCATTTAATAACTGTGTGACCTTAGAGAAGACCTGTGACTTTGCTGAGTCTCAGTTTCTTCATCTCTTTGATGAGGGGGTTGGCCTGAATGACCTCTAAAGTTCCTACCAACTCTAGATATATACTCCTATGTTCTCTTAATGATTGTGCATTTTATGGCAGAAAAAAAATGTTTTCCTTTGGAGGGTGTGAAGAGTAACTGAAATCTCTGGGGAATATTTAGTGATAAATTGTCATTAAATTATTGCCAATTTCAATTCATATTTTTCTAGTTTATTATAAGGTATATTTTGAAACTTGCTACAATTCACTTTTCTGTGTATCCAGTTTGCATTTTCACATGCATAAAATGGTCACTATCAAGGTTTCAAACTTAGTTGATTGATTCTGTTGTTATATTAGGTAGCATTGTGCCCGGTTCTGGGAACAAATGCTTGATTCCCAACACTTGGGTAGGGATATAGAGTCTTAGAAAAACTTCTACTTAATTTAAACATAATTTTACAAGAAAGATCATCTTGTGATTTAGACCAAAAATGTTTTTTTTTCCTATATTTTGCCTCTGTAGAGCTGTCTTTTATCAGTAACGGAGAGCCTGTATAATGGTCTGCCCATTCTCTGATAAAAAATAACTTGCCCGCCGCCCCAAAAAAAAGTCCACCAAAACCATTTGTCAGGTAAAATTGTAATAACTAGGCATGTACTGGATATCCTTGGACTAGGACAAAAAATGATGAGCTGCTTCCCACATAGAGCAAAAGATAGAGCTCTCTTCCTGCCTGTCTCTTGCACACCCAAACTTTGTATAATGAGTTGACAGCTATGTCTAAAAACTGAGTGTATCACTTCCAAGACTTTTTTTTTTTTAGAGCTTCCAAATTACAGGAGATTGCAGGTGGATAGGAAAATTAGAATTGCTTAATTATTTGGACTGCTCAGAGAAGAGGGAGAGGTTAGTAGGTTTGACAATTTAAAGGCTACCAATTGTTAGTAACCAAAAAATCAAAGCCAGAGAAAAAGGACTGATATTTTAATTCCAATCATCTATAGCTTCAGTAGACCTGAAATTTGTTAAGCTTTTTTCAGTTTGGGATTGTATAGGGGAACTCTTCCTCTGGTCCCTATAATAATAAAATGTTATATCTGAAAAGTAAGTGGTATTGTATTGCTCACTGAGCCCAACCCTTTGAGCTCACACAGCTGACTATTGGCATAAAATATACCTGATTGTCCCATTGACAATTCCTTGATACTTCAGTGATTTGATAGGTAGTTTGGAAAGTGCACTTAACATTCAAGAGATCTGGGTTCAAATTCTGGCTCTGGTGCTGCTTAATTCTATTACTATGAATGGGCAAGTTGTTTTTCCTCTCTAAACCTCAGTTTCCTCATCTGTAAATTGAGGTTAATAGTACTTACTCTACATACTTCAGAAGAGCTGTTTTAAAGAAAGCACTTGGTAAACCTTAAAATACTAGTTTATATATATATGTAAAATTATTTTAAAGATATTAATTTAACTATTTAGTTTATTGAGAAAACTGTTGATATGTTTTTTGGAACAAGTTAGTACCTAATATAGTGCTGGGCACTAATAATTTTTTTTTTTTTTTTTTTTTTTTGGCTAGGCAATGGGGTGAAATGACTTGCCCAGGGTCACATAGCTAGTAAGTGTCAAGTGTTTGAGGCCAGATTTGAACTCAGGTCCTCCTGATTCCAGATCTGGTGCTCTATCCACCATGCCCCCTAGCTGCTTCATACTAATAAATTTTTATTTGCAATAGATTTTAATTGGTCTCCCTCTGCCTCCTATCTCCCTTCTCCAATCCCATACTTGCCCAAATCATTAGGTCTGACCAGGTGCTCAAAAGACAGCAGCTAGGTGGCGGAATGGATAGAGCTCAGGCTGAATTCAGATGCAGCTTCTGATACTCAGTAGCTGTGTGACCCTGGGCAAAAATCACTTAACCTATTTGACTCTGTTTCCTCAACTGTAAAATGGGGATAATAATAGCATCTACCTTACGGGGCTGTTGGGAGAAGCGAATGAGATAATGCTTGTAAAATTGCTTAGCACAGTGCCTGGTACATAGTAGGTGCTATATAAGTATTTATTCCCTTACCCTTCAGTGTCTTCCAAATGTCTCTAGGACAAGAGTTCTTAACTTGAAGTCTGTGAAACCCCAAGGGGGGCCATTTTAGGGGCCCATGAACTTGGATAGGAACAGTGACATCTTAATTTTTTTAATAACCTCTGACTGAAATTTAGCATTCCCTTTACTTAAAACATTATTCTGAGGAATCCATAGGTTTCACCAAATTGCCAGAGGGATCCATGATACAAAAAAGGTTAAGAACCCTTGCTCTAAGGATAAACTAGACTCTTTTGTTGTTTAAAGTAGAGACTGGCTCAACTCTGACTTTAGTGTACAATGTTCTACTCTTTGTTTCCTCTTCTCCTGCTCCTTTACCTTTTGTTTTCCTTATACATGTGCTCCTTAGGACAGGGACTTTCATTTTTCTTTGTATCCCCAGCATCCAGCATAGTGCCTGACCCAGAGTGGGGTTTAATTGATGGATACATTTGCTCCTTTAATTGTTCAGGAAGTTGGGCAAATTTAACACAAGCAGAAATGTAATAATTTGATTGAATAACTCATTTGAAGTTAAAGACTGAGCTAAATATGGGAAAAATTAAGGTTTATAATTAAAATTTGGGGCTTTGAGACCTGATCTTTTGGACTTAGCCACATATGAATATATATTGCATTGGTTATATGTTACAAACGGAGAACTATCCAGCATTATGAATGTAATTACTGGCTTGAAAGAAGATGAATAAGAGTTGAATAAGTGCGCAGGAGGAGCTGTTAATTGTAAATACCAACTGAGCAGTTCTGAGAAGAATCTATTAACATTAAACCAGTTTCCATACTTCACTTATAGCCACCAAGTAAAACAATCAGAAAAAATATTTTTACTTTTTCTGCAGTTCACTTTTTCTGAATTGCTTAGTTTATCTGTGCAATTCATAGTAATTGATCCAGTAAGAGAGTTGTACATTTAATTCTTAAAAAATCAAGCTTGATAGCTAGAGACATGAACTTTTTCTACTGTATTTCACTTTAGTACTACATTGAAAAATATTTTACTTTTAAGTGTGTGTCATTTAATGTCATGTATGTATGTCAATTAATTTTAAAAAACAGTAATTTACATTAATATAGTGCCTTAAAATTTTACGAAATATTTTCTGCAGCAATCCTGTAAAGTTTGATAGTGCACGCATTAACCATATTTTAAAGATGAGGAAACTGAAACTCAGAATGAATGCTTCTTCTATGGAGACATCAAGGGAGTGTTCGAAATGAGATTTTAATCCAAGCCCCCTAAATTTGGTGTTCTTTCCCATATCATACCTTCAATTAAAAGTTAATAAGGTCCTTTTTTGGGTACCGCTGGAACTGTTTTCCTCACCCTCAAATTATAGGAGCACAAAACTATTTATTTCAACAAATATTTATTAAGTAAGCATATACAATGTAGAAGGTACTTATTGGGTGCTAGAAATCCAGATAGAGATATAACAAAGCCTGTGATCCAAGATCATGGACTAACGAAGGACCTGCAGTCTAACTAGAGTTATGTTTATTTTTAATATTTTTTCTTACATTTTGAGTTCCAATTTTCCTCCTTCCAATCTCCCTCCCACTCATTGAAAAGGCAAGTAATAAATATGCTGTCAATTGTACATGTGAAGTCATGTAAAACAGTTATAGTTTTAAAAAAAAAGAATGTAATTTAACATTGAATCATTGGCCTAGGAACTAAATTGAGATAAACTGAATCTAAAAGAAAAATGATATTTCTATATTCCTGTCATATGGGCCATATTTTTCTTTGGGTTTCTGAAACTTATGTTCCATATATCATCTCTGTTCCTGATTTAGTAGGAATAACTGATGAAAATTTTCTTGTGAATATTTTTTTTTAAACATTCTGCAAGGCTTTCTGTATTAAAATATTAAATGTCCTTCCTCCACCAGTTCTTTTCATAAAACCTTAGAGCAGGGGCATCCAGTTCAATGCATGCTTGGACAAGAATCCATCCCATCTGCAATATACCTTACAAATGGTTATCAGGTCTTTGTTTAAAGACCTCCATTGAGGGGGAACATTCACTCATGGTCCTCGATTTGAGTAACCCATTATTTCCAGAGGCAGTCTGTTATATTTTTTGGACACTTGTAATTTTTAAGTTCTTCCTCAAGTTAAGCTTAAATTTGCTTCTTTGCAACTTGCATCCATTGTTCTTACTTCTACTGAGCAGAATAAGTCTAATTCCTGTTCTACATGACAGCCCTTTAAATACTTGAAGACAGCTATCATTTCTCCCCCCAAAAGTTTAATCTACTCTAGGCTAAATATCCCCAGTTTATTCTCCCAACCCTCATGTGAGCATGATCTTGAGACCTTTCACTGTTTGGCCCTTCACCTTATCATAAGTCTTCCTAAATGTGCCCAGAACTGAACAAAACATTCCAAATGTGGTCTAATGAGAACAGTATAATAGAACTATCTCTGTCCTCTTGGACACTATGCTTCTTTTAATGCAGCTTATAAATTGCACGAGCTTTTTTGTCTACATTATCACTCTGTTGACTTTTATTGAGCTTGCAGAGTACTAAAACTTGTTATTTTTTTACACAAACTGCTATCTAGCCATCCCTTCCCAAATTTCTTCTTGTGAGACTGATATTTTTAACCCCAAGTGTACCCAGAAGACAGTTTCAGAGAGAAGCCTAGAAAGACTTGTATGAACTGAAACAGTGAAGTGAGAAGAATCAGAATAATTTCTACAGTAACTACAACATTGTAAAGACAAATAACTTCAGAAGACTTAACTCTTTAGCAACACAGGGACTGACAGTGATCCCAGAAGAGCCATTTTGAAATATGTTGCCTACCTGCTGACAAGTGATGGACTCAGGATGCAGATAGAGATTTGTGTTTTGGATATGGCCAATTTGAGACATTCCTAGTTTGGGGAATTGTTTTGTTTGACTGTGCATACTTATTACAAGGATCTTGCTTTTCTTTTTTCAATAGGGGGATAAATGGGAGGGAGAAATTTTTTTTTTAAATTTTCTTAAAAATTAAATAAAATTTTTAAAAAATTGTCCAGAGGACACAATTAGGAGTGGAAGTTGTCGACAAGCAGTTTTAGGTTTGATATAAGGAAAAGCTGGATTATGGAGAAAGCAAGGAAGTTACAGAAAATTATCTACTTTTGCTTTATTGACTATGCTAAAGCCTTTGACTGTGTGGATCATAACAAATTGTAGCAAGTCCTCAAAAAGATGGGAGTACCAGATCATCTTACTTGTTTCCTGAGGAACTTTGTATGTGGGCCAAGAAGCAACTTAGACCCAAACATGATCGTTTTAAGATTGAAAAAGGAGCGTGACAAGGCTGTATATTGTCACTTTATTTATTTAACTTATATGCAGAGTACATCATAGGAAATGCCAGGCTGGATGAATCCAAAGCTGGAATTAAGGTTGCCAGGAGAAATGTCAACAATCTCAGATACACAGTTGATACCACTCTGATGGCAGAAAGTGAAGAAGAATTAAGAAGCTTCTTGATGAGGTTGAAAGAGGAGAGTTTAAAAGCTGGCTTGAAGCTTAACATCAAAAAAACTAAGATCTTGGTAAGTGGTCCCATCACTTTTGGCAAACAGAGGGAGAAGAAATGGAAGCAGTGACAGATTTTATAGTCTTGGGCTCAAAGATCACTGCAGAGGGTGACTGCAACCATGAAATTAAAAGACCTTCTTTAGAAGGAGAGCTATAGCAAATCTGGATAGCATACTAAAAAGCAGAGACACCTGGCCAACAAAGATCAAAAGTACGATTTTTCCAGTAGCAATGTATGGCTGTGAGAGTTAGATTGTGAGGAAAGCTGAGCACTACAGAATTGACACTTCCAAATTTTGGTGCTGGAGAAGACTTTTGAGAGTCCCTTGGACAGCAAGGAGATCAAATCAGTGAATACTTAAATTAATTCAGGCTATTCACTGAAAGGTCAAATGCTGAAGCTGAAGCTTAGATACTTTGGCTACATAATGAGAAGACAAAACTCATCAGAAAAGACCCTGATGTTGAGAAAGATTGAAGGCAAAAGGAAAAGGGGATGGCAGAGGATATGATGGATAGATAGTGTCATAGACACAAGAAACATGAACTTGGATAGTCTTTGAGAGATAGCGGAGGATAGAAGGGCCTGACATGCTGTGGTCCATGGAATCAGGAGAGTCAGACACGACTGAACAAAAACAACAAGGAAAAGCTTACTTTTCTAACAGATACCAAAAGTGGAATGGGCTGCCTTGAGAAATGGGTTTCCCTGATACTGGTCCTTAAGGAAAGACTCGATGATCACTTGTCTGGCATGATATAGGAGGATATTCCTCTACAGGTATGGGTTGAACTAGATTAGATGCCTTTTAGGTCCCTTCTAACTATGAAATTCTGCAGTTCTGTGATTTATACTTATTCAATTTTGTCTTATTTGATTTAGCCTAATGTTCTACAACATAATTATCTCTTTGGATCCTGCCTCTTTGATCCAGTTTGTTAGCTATCTACCTAGTTTGTCTTACAAATTTGAAAAACACTTTTTTTTCTGTCCCTTTTTCCATGCCATTGAAACATTAAATAGTAGTACAGGACCAAGTGCAAGACTAGAGCCTTCCTTCAAAGGTTGATTCATTTGTACATTTATTAAATGCCTGCTACGTACTAACCTCTGGAATAACAGAGACAAAAATAAGTCTGCTTCCTAGTTTGGAAAAGTGGGTAGTTTCAGATCTCATTTAGAGAAAGATGAGTCTTTTCATGGGAGTAACACTACCAATTAAGATTGCTTTGAATATAGTCACTAAAGACTTGTCAGGGTTATAGCCTTTTTTGCAAATGTAGGTGTAAATGGGACCATTTCTTTGTTCTTTCCCAGTGGGCTAGATGAAATTAGGCTGTGGATAAGATTTAGCTCATAGGTTTGAGGTACCCCATCCTAAATTTGGGCTGAATGCATTGAATGGTCGTTAAGAACCTTATAATACTATTAATTTTTAGAGAACTGCTTTAATAAAATTTATGACCTCTTCACTACAGATGGTACATTAGTACTTGTAGTGATTGATAACATAGTCCTTTCATTCAGAAACTATATATTTTGACGAATAAGAATTATCTGTAAGAAAAACCTATTATGAAGTGCCTTTAAAGTTCTGTATAAATCAAAGGCTTCTTTAGGGTAGATTTTTAAAAATTGTGTTATATATGAATATATAGTATATGAAAATAGGATTCTCTAGTTTAAATATTAAAATTGAATGTTTTCCTATTTGAAGAATTAGATACATTCAAAAATATCATGGCATCTTGAACTAGAGATGATAACTTAAATGCAAATTGTGCTGGATTTCTGGCTTGTCATTAATGCTCTGTGACTAAGATAAGGTATCAAACCGATCATTAGAAATGGACCCAGTTCCTCTAACTACTGCTACCTGAGTGATTGACTTTGGGTATTAGATTAGGTGAGGGATTGGAAATCAGTTTGACTTGCCAGTTCTTTCATAATAACAAGTTTCTTCTTATTAGTATAATTAATATGGAACACACATAAAAGGTACCCCTAGCCTTGGAGAGAAATACATTTTAGGCTTAGAAACCCATTCTTTGCCTACTCATTCCTTACTGCCCAAAGCAGTGAGCTGTCATTAGGTTGTCCCACTTCGGCTCCATAACCTTAGTCATTGACCTGATTCCTTGCTGTTGGCAAACTTCCGGTCTGCCTTATTTCCTCAAGGCTGGACTCCTTCCTTCCTATCCTTTCGACTTGCCAACCCCCCCCCCCCCCCCCATTCAGCTTTTGCTTAAGTGCTGTTGAAAGACATGGTAGTACTGGCTGAGTCCCCTACACATTTGTATCTAATCTTAACTGGATTCTCACTACTTTTTAGTAATCTTTTTACTCTTCTCTGATTGACTTTTTTTTCTCTGATTGACTTTTTATCATGTTTACCACAGTGAATATTTCAGATACTCTTTCAACTACCTTTTCTCAGCAGAGAACCTCTGTTCATTTTAAAGTGGCCCTTCTTGCCAATACCAGTCTCTCTATTTGTGCTCTTGATTTCTTTCCTTCTGGGAGCTTGCCCCTTCAATTATCAAACTAGCTCTACTCCCTGTTTATCCCCTGACTCTTTCCTGACACCTAAAAATATCCCCAGATCTATCCCATCTGTGAAATACCTTCATTTGCCTTCTCTCTCCTCAAGCTGTCATCCTATACTTTTCCCTTTCACAGCCAAACTCCTAGAAAAATCTCACTTTTTGACCCCTTGAAATCTGGCTTCACTTCCTGTTTCTTGACAGAAACTGCTTTTAGTAACAACTCCCTTTTAATTGTTAAATTCAGGGGCCTATGCTTAGTCATCCTTCTTGTCTTCTCAGCAGCTTTTGACACTGTTGACTATTTTTTTCCTCCTGGACACTTTTCCCAGGGTCTTATGTTACTGGCTGTTCTGGTTCTACTTCTGTTTGACCACTCCTCAGTGCCCTTTGCTGGATCACCATCCATGTGCCATGGTTTGGGCATATTGTAAGGCTGTGTCCTAGGCCATTTTTTCCCTTCCCTCTTTTTTCTTTTCGTGGTGATCTGATTAGTTCCCATGGATTCAATTCTGTGCAAATGTCTCCAGATCTTACCTAAGCCTTATCTCTCTCCTGAGCTCCAACCTTACATTACCTTGATCATCTCCACCTGGATATCCCACAGTCCTCTCAAGCTCAACATGTTCAGAACTGTAACTTACCTTTTCCTCTTAAGCCTACCCACCATATTTCCCTATTTCTGTGGAGGATATCAGTCCAGTCATCCAGGTTGCAATCTCAGAGTTTCCTTCATTCTGCAGTTCTGGTCCGCTGCCATGTCTTGTCTGTTCTACCTCCACCACACCTCACATCTATCCCATTTTCTCTGTTCACTTAGCTGTCACCCTAGTTAAGGCCCTCATCATGTCTTCCTATAGAAGCTTTCCAATAGGTTTTCTTGCTGTCAGACTCTTCCCCTCTTCATCCCCTCTTTCAAATAGTTGCCAGGTAGATATTGCCAAAGAATAGGTCTGATCATCACTTCATTGGGCACACCATTGCCTCTTGGATAAAATATAATTACTCTCTTTGGTATCTAAAATTCTCTGTAATCTGGTCCCAGCCAATTTTTTTCATACTTCTTTAACATTCCTCTCCTTCCACATTCAGTCATGCCCAACATAGGGCTGCTAAGTGGTACAGTTGATAGTGCTGGGCCTGGAGTCAGAAAGACTTATTTTCCTGAATTCAAGTCTGGCCTCAGACACTTACTGTCTTAGTCACTTGTGTGACCCTGATCAAGTCACTTGACTGTTTGCTTCAGTTTCCTCAGCTGTAAAGTGAGCTGGAGAAGGAAATGGCAAACAATTCTAGAATCTTTGCCAAGAAAACCCCAAAGGAGGATATGAAGAAGTCAAACATGACTGAAACAACTGAACAACATGCCTAACATTCATCTTTCTTCCTCAGAGTCTGAAATGTTCTGCCTTCTCACTTCTGCCTAGTTCCTTTAACAGTTCAGCTCATGAATTGTGAAATATTTAGAATGTCAAATTTTTAGTTATGTTAATTAGTTTTCCTGGATCCCCCCCCCCCTTTTTCTTATTCTTTATTATGAGGGATGCCTCAAAAGGGGTGGGGCAAGAGGAACATTGGGGGAAATGTAAGAGATTTTAAAAACAAAAAGTCATCAAAATCCATTAAACAAAAGCTCAGCTCAAGTGCTAGCTCCTATGTTAAGTCTTTTCCTGAGTTTCTCCCTCCTACTCCAAATTGTTAGCGCCATAACTTTATTTACTTTGTATACTTTATAGTTTCTTAACTGTGTATATGTGGCATGCTACCAATAGAATGTACTTTGTTCTTTTTTTTTTTTTTTTTGTCTTTGTAATAGGCACTTAGTAAATACTTGTTGCCTTTTCAAGGTAACAATTAACTTATCTTATAAACTGGTAATAATGTGCTAATGTGGGAATGCTATAAGCTCATCAGGCTTTTCCCTTCTGTTCCTAGGCCACCTGTGCATTTTAACAAGTGCCTTTTTGGAAATAATAATTAGTATTTGGTCATTTCATTGTATTAACTTGAGTAAATAAAGTAATAAAATTGTGCCTTCAATTAAGCAGGAGCTTAATAAATATAAGTTGAATTAAAACGCAATACTTGTGGGATTATTAAAATTTTTTTGAACAGAAGTTGACACATTAACATATTGTGATTTGTGTGGCTGCCTTCTCCACTGATATAGATTATTATACTGTGCTTTTATGGGCAATTCTGAGTTGCTCTAAGCAAAAAAAAAAAAAAATCTTTTGGTGGCCAATCTTCTGATAGTAAGCCTCTGAATTTGGTCCAAGGCAACAAGGATTTATTAGTAAGATCTTACAGTGTGTTAACTATGTTGCTAAGTTCTAGGAATACAAAGAAAGGCAAAAGCATAGTCCTCAGTGTGAAGGAATTTACATTCAATTGTGGAGGCAACAGGTAAATAAACTAGCTAAAATAAGATACACACACTGTACATGGAAGGCAATCTCAGAGGAGAAACCATTAACAGCTGGAAAGATTTCCTAGAGTGGGTGGGATTTGAGTAGAGCATTAAAGGAAGTCAGGAAAACAAGAGTGTGGGGTGATAGGCAACGCCAGCCCAATACAAAAGTGCAGAGATAGGAGAGGAAGTTTCATGTTTGAGGAACAGCAAATAGGCCAGGGTTGTTGGAACATGAAGTGGGTAGAGAGGCATAAAGTTTGAGAAGACTGAAAAGGTAGCAAGAGGTCAGGTTATAAAGAGCTTTTAATGCCAAACAAAGAATTTATCATTTCCTGCTGGTAGTAGGGTGCCAAAGGAACTGTTTGAGAGAGTTGGGAACTGGAGGAGGGGTTGATATGTCCAGAAATAAACTTCAGTAAAATTATATTGGTGGTGGATTGGAGTGGGGAGAGACTTGAGGTAGGGAAACCAGTATTTCAGAAGTCCATATAAGGGGAGAATAGGACCGAAATAGGGTGGTAGTTATGTGGAGAAAGGAGAATGAACAAGAAAGATGTCTTTTTTTTTTTGGTGAGGCAGTCGGGGTTAAGTGACTTGCCCAAGGTCACACAGCTATTAAATGTCAAGTGTTTGGTCTGAGGCCGGATTTGAACTCAGGTCTTTCTGACTTCAGGGCCAGTGCTCTATCCACTGTGTCACCTAGCTGCCCTGAAAGATGTCTTAAGGTAGAATCAACAAGATTTGGCTACGGGTGACTGGGAGGATAGTGGTACAATTGTTAAGGAAATTTCAAAGAGGGGAGAGTTTGAGGGTAAAGCTAATGAGTTCTGTTTGGACGTGATGAGTTTTAGATGTCTGTGGAACATAACATTTGAGATGTTTACAAAGCATTTAGTGATGTGGAGAGAGACCAGAGTTAGAAATACAGATCTCGGAATCATCTTCATAGAGATGATAGTTGAACTCATGGATGTTAATGAAATCACCAAGAGAGATTCCTGTAGAGTGATAAAGAGTAGTAGTTCCAGGACAGTCTTAGGTAACACCCACAGTTAAGCTGGTCCTGAAGTCAGATATCTTCTATTCCAAGAAATAACATTCGAAGTTTTTTCCAATTTGATAGGACCTAGAGAAGATTGTACTCTACTGAGTACTCTACAGAGGCCTTTGAGAATTGACATAACAAGGCATGAGAGTGTAAGATTTTAGTGTAGCAATGAGTACATGGTACACACATCTCAAAAATTGTGTTTATAATGTTACCAAATAATATTTATCCCTTAAAAGGTTGACAGTCCTTGAATTTAGATCATCACCAAGATCTCTTCCAGTTCTGACATTTGTAATGTAATTTTTAAAGAAAATTTTTATAGATTATCACAGCCCATGGTCTGTGACAGAGGTCTCATCTGAATGAGGTATTTTATAGGCTAATTTTAATAAGGGTTAAGGAGAATCATTTATTTCAGGACTGGGTTTGGGAACCTTTAAAAAAAAAAGAACAAAGATGCTTTAAAATTTAAGAACAAAGAAGGGAGTAAATATATGAACTAAAACAATGTAATTCTTTATTGTGACAAGTTGAAAGTGTGAGAGAAAAGAAAGGACATAGAGAAAAACCTAGAGGGAAGAGTTAGTAGAACATGCTTTCCCTCTAACTGCTAATTAGTACCACCTACAGCAGATTTCTTTAGGCCTGATAGTGCCCATTAATAGTGCCAATATCAGCCTCTTCCTAGACTACCATTCCAAAACAACCCTATCCCCAGACAAGGCAATAACCCTTTCCATGGGGGTAGCCTCCCATTGCCATGGCCCCTTCCATCTTCACCATGGCCTGTATTATGCCTAGCCCCCTTATCTAGCCCAGGTGTCTCCTTGAATCTTTTCCAGGAATAGTCAGGACCACATTGTTTCTGTTACCAGATCCTTCCCTTAACCTTGTCAAAAACTTTTTCCCCCCTGCTATTTAAGGCCTGCTCTTTGACTTCTGGGGGTATACTTATAGGAAAGCAGAGTCATTTTTGGGATAGGAATTGGGAGTAAGAAGTAACTTTGTTTTTAGGATGGGAATAACTGTTTTGGGTTACCTTAACATGGAAGGGTTGGGTAAGAAGGTATGGGTGAGACTTTGGTAGAAACATGCTACCATTTGAATGAAATCAAGCTAAGTGCTACATAATCCCAATCCAAACGAATTTTATGGATATCTAAAATACATAAATACTTTGCTCCAGGCTTTTTTGCTTATGGTTAGCTGGTGGAGAGGAAGACATAGAGGAATGCAGTAAACTGAGGAGAAAGGAAATAGAGGTTAGAGGTTATAGGAGTAAGATATATATAGAAAAGGAGTCAGGACTTTTAAGTTTAGGTCTTAGGGATTAAAAATTTGCCATCTGTTGATAGTGGTCTGCCTAGTAATTGGCAGATACTAGTCTAGAAGAGGTAGAAAACATAGTTAAAGTTTAAAGGTAGGGAGGAATTAGATACCATCTCTCTGAAGAGGCCATTAAACACCAGATAGTTTCTTTTAGTTCTCAGTTGTGTTTTCAGGTTTAAAAAAAAATGTTTAAGGAAGCATAATGGTTTAGTTAAAGCACAAGACTTGGAACCTAGAAGACAAGTTTGAATTCTAGCTCTGCCACTTAATGGCTGTGTGACTGTAGGCAAGTCACCTAACCTATAAATAGGAATGATTAGCATCTGCCCTACCTACTAGACTGTGAAGATCAAATGAAATTCGAGAAATTGAAGTTTTCATTTACTGAAGCATTATACAAGGGAAGGTGGTAATATTGTTGCCAAAAGCTGCCAAAGCTAGTCCACAAGTTTGTAAAGTGGCATATCAATTTCATTCTAGTAAATAGATGAACACTCTTGGGGGGTTCTATCAGAAGGAAGGGGTTGTAATGACCTGTAAGGTGGGACAGACCAAAGAGGTCTCTTGAGCAGAATATTCTAGAAGTTTTAGAGGATTTATTTCTTAATATGAATTTCATTGACCTGTATGATATTGTGAGAAAATAATTTAATAAAAGGGAAAATCTTATGTGAGAACAATTCTAAGAGAAGCTGCTAGGGAATATTGTAATGAAATTTTTCTATCTATGGAGTATAACAGGCAAGTATATAAAATGCACACACGTACACGTAACAAAGAGATGGCCCGATTGACCAAGTGAAACATTGTCAGGGTCTTTAAGATACTGTTTTCTAGTCGAAGCAGGTTTGAAAATAATGAAATGGGCATGTTCAAACATACAAAAGTATTTGCTTTTCATTATTCAGTTTTCTGATATACAGTATTTGTAAAACCAGGGATGGAGGGGAGAAGGGAATCAATAAATCAGTGGTTTAAAACTTAGGGGAAAATTCATTTTCATCTTATTTGTGAAAAAATATGTAGGACTGTAAAATTGTATCCACATATATTATGCATTTGATGAATTACATAATAGTTCATGTGTTTGATTTAAATCATATTTGCCCTTATTCGCATAACTTTGAAGTAAGAAATTTAAAAATCTGTGTGTATGGAAGAATTGGGGCAGCTAGGTGGCACAGTGAATAGAGTGCTGGGGCCAGAGTCAGGGAAGACTCATTTTCCTGCAGTTCAAATCTGACCTTGGACACTTTATAGTTGTGGGACCCTGCGCAAGTCACTTCACCCTGTTTGCTTCAGTTTCCTCATCTGTAAAATGAGCTGGAAAAGGAAATGGCAAACCACTCCAGTATCTTTGTCAAGAAAACACCCAATTGGATCATGAAGAGTTGAACATAACTGAACAAAAAAATGAAAGAATTGCCTAGGAAAAGGGATTGGGGGAAGTATGTCCCAAGTCAACCCTTTCTAAGGATATATTGATTCTTTCTTACGCTGATATAAACCTAAAATAAACTAAAGCCTAAGAAATTCTGATTATTTACTTCTACAGGGCAAAGCAAGGGAGGAACTTATGTGCCTTATAGCTGTATATCCAGAATCTGGTGCAGCTTCAGGTTATCTGTGCAGCTTAAGAGATTGGGTAAATAATAGTCAGTAGAGGGAGAAGAGGCAACTTGGTGTGTGAAAAACAGCAAGGGTCTTTGTTTTTATCCTGGCTTGTCTTTTTATTAACTCTGTTAGCTGAACAAGATACTTAATAATACTTACTAAATATAAAATGCCTCATTTTCTTCATCTGTAAAAATCATGGGGTTAAATTAACTCTATGGTACCTTCCGGTTTTAATGTTTTGTGACTATATTGTGAGGTATAATGGAAAACATGTACTACTTGGAGTCTGAAGTTTGAATGCTGGGTTTGAATGCTGCCCTAGTGCTTAGCTGTGTGACAGTGGGTAATTAACTCACTTAAATTCTCTGACCTTTAGTTTACTTATCTGAAATAATTTTACCTGTGGTACTTAGCCTGTTTTACAAGGTTGAGGATCATCAGTGATATAATATACATAGACAGTGCTTGTTAACAAAAAACCCTACAAATATGAACCGATCATCATTGTGATCGTCTGTGATTTCATCCATGTGAGCACTTGCTCCAAAGAAGAAACCTTTCCACACCCTTTTATCCTGGAGAGTTCTTGTCTGTTTACCTAATGTGCTAAAATCTATTCTTTTAATATTTTCATGTGTGGCATATAAAGCGATCATCCTGGACCTATAAACACTCAGTTCCTCCCTTACCTACCAGAGGAGTAGAAAAGACTAGCTAACTGGGAATCTAGTTTTTGTTGTTGAATTTATATAATCAGCCTAAATTTGGATAGATAATAAATCAAACAGTTCAATTCAAGTTTAATTCTTTATCATTCAGTAAATATAATCTGTCAAGGCTGTCCTCTCTCTTTATTTATCATTCAGAGTAGATCTTTATATCTCTTAATGGCTTGTTCGGTTTGATGGACCTGAAACCTGCTGTTTTTGTAGTACTATTTGTAGGTGTTGAGCCCTATCATCAGAACAGAGGGATGGGTAGAAAAAGACTAAGATAAAATGCTCTCTATTTTGCTTGTTAAATGTCTAATTCTTACCATGTTAGGCACTGAATTCTAATACAGACTAATGATGATGCTTGATCTTAATCTTTTCCCCTAGATTTTTCCTAGGATTCTTCTCTTCCCTCAGTGGTTTGTAGATTGAAATATATACTATTTTATCATAATGATTAAATTAGAAGTAGTTAAAATAGAAAACACCAGATCTGGATAATTGAGACCTTATGGTCCGGTTTTCCACCTCCTTGCTTAGATATTCTCTGATGTCTTAGTTGAATGTTAAGAAATTACCAGTTATTTTTACTAGTAGAAAAGTACTATAGCAGAGATAATTTGTCATTTACATTTGGATTTGAGGTGCTATGAATTTTGTAGCAGATTTATTTTTTAAATTATATTTTATGTAGACTAATTAAAATCCATTTCCTGAGCACATAGTGACTGTCTGGTAGGAAGCAGCAGTTTTGGGAGCATAATGGATGATAATGGCAAAGCTCACTTGCAATTTAAAATGTGTAATGGATAATTTGTGCAGATAATCAAGTTTAACTTTTAAGTGTGTAGGATGGAATTTTTTTGATAGGTTGTATATTTAGTTTTTAGTTTTAAAAAATCATTTAAAATTGGATTTGGTATTTTTTTTTTTGCTAGGTTTCTGATTAATATAGAGTTTAGCCTGTATTAACATTTTCTCCAATAAACCAGATTAAATTTGACTTTCATCAGCTGTTGATGGACTTCCTTTTCAAGAAAACTCCATGAGGGAAATTCAGATAGGTTATCTTCTCACTCTTTGCTTTTCACTTATATCTTTCCTTCTCCTTTACCTCTCTCCCCCCAAAACACTTATTATTGTGTGGTAAACCTGAACAAACTTATGGGTGGTGGCTTTTTATTGGTAAATTTTACTTAAAACAACATCTTAATAGTGCCTATATTAGTTGATCATAAATCTTTAGAAGCTATTTCTACCAAGACAAGTTGGTATAGATTAGACTGAATATATGGTTGATTGGTTGGTTGTTGACCGAAACGATATCATTATTTTGGAGTCAAGGTACAGTGTGTCTGACTGTGGCTGATCAGACCAATGTGAACTAGGAATGCTCTATTACAGGTCAGGCACAAATAGTCCTTATGAACATTTGGAGTGGAAATGTTTCTAAATTTGCACGTCTTATGTTTCTTTTGAACTACAGCAATCTGTTTCGCCCTTAGAGCACAGCCCCTTCTTTCATGCAGGCACACCATGCTGGGAGGTCCTTTGCCAGTGTCTCCCTTGTCATGCAATTGATTCCAACGTTCTTCAGAAAGACCTTGAGAATGTCTTTGTATTGCTGCTTCTGATCACCATTTGAACGCCTGCCTTGCATGAGTTCTCTATGAAATAGTTTTTTAGGTGAATGTATGTTTGGCATTCAATGTAGCCAGCTCTCTGCCGAAATTTTAAATACTGTGGATAAGTTCACTTACCATGGTTGTATACTTTCCAGGGATGTACTCATAGATGATAAGGTTAACACACATTGCCTGAGCTAGCTCAGTAGGCTCCAAAGGAAAGTGTGGGAGAGAAGAGGTATTAGGCTTCTTCAAAGCTGTTGTGCGGACCTCATTGTTGTATGTGTGTGAAACCTGGACAGTATACCAGCATCATGCCAAGAAACTGAATTGCTTCCATTTGAATTATCTTAGGAAGATTCAGAAAATTACCTGGTAAGATGAGATACCTGACATTGAAGTCCTTTCTGGAGCTGAACTGCCAGGCATTCAAACTCTACTGCAGACTGAATATATACTGACCCTTGGACCAGGGAAAATCTTATACACATATAAGTGGAGTGTTATTTTGATTTGAGGGAGACTAGGAGGGGAGCATACCTAAATATATTTTCCTCAGCTGTACTAGAAGTTGATTCTTTTGAATTAAATTTCAACTTGCAACCTGACTCTCTTTTAATATGAAACTGTTGTATGGGATTGGGTAACACTTTGAGGGTGAATTAATTTGCTGAATATGTTTTTGTTAGAAGAGATCATAAGGTGGCGGTGGAGCTCAAAAATGGGGGAAGGGAGAATGAAGACAGCAAGAAGGGGAGGTTGGTTCTCTGAAAATTAAGTTCAGTTCATTGAGCACTGCCTTCAATTTGCTAGGCACACAAAGTAAAATGAAAACAGTCCCTGCCCTCAAGGATGTTGCGTTCTATTGGAGGAGGACATCATGTACTTAGAAAATCAAATATAAAGTGTATACAAAATGATTTACAATGCCAAGGAGGCTACATCCACCCACGTGGTAGAAGACACAGCAGGTTCCGTGTTAGACAAACTGGGCGTGCTAAAAAGGTATATTACACATATAGCTTGCTTTTCTTATGAAATTATAATGTTTGGCATTTTCTGCCCTCTTGCCTGCTTTTGCTCTACCCTCTCTGCTCTAGAACTCCAGAGACCATGCCTGGGAGAGCTAAGTCACTTGCTTCAACATTCCTTGGAATCAGAAAACCTCATCTTCATCCTGGCTGTCTTCCTCCCTGTTGCTGCTTCTGTAAGCCTGACTCCCCACCTCCCCAAACCTCTGGCTCTGAGAATTATAATCATACCAATGCTACCATTTCCTCTGGAAAGGGTATGTCAGTTGAGCTTCCTATTTGTGATTTCTCAGGTCATAACTTCTTTCCTTGGCCATCACTCCCCTATGTGTGTTATCTTTTATTAGACTATAAACTCCTTGAGGGCCAGTACTGCCTCCCTTAATAATTGCTTTTAATTCATTCATTCAGATTTTAAAATGTTTTAAATTTCTGTGACAAATGGAAAAATAAGCTACTAATGTTTAGTTTTTGCTAGTTTGAGGAGGTAGCCAAAACATTTTAGTAAAATAAAAACATGTTGTTTGGCTCAGCTCTGTTTACTTCCATCCACAGTGTCAAGTGGATACTTATTTTCAGTAAAGGAACAGAGGGGGAAAAATTACCTAAATACATGTGGTACAATTTTTGCCACATAGAATTTTGTCTAATCAGTCTCTCTTCAGTTATGATTGCTATCAGGAGTTTTTGTTTCTATCAGGAGAAAATACTCCATTTTTTCCATCTTTATTAACTTCTGCAAACAAATCTTGTGTAGATTAAGATAAGCTTCTCATAGCATATAAAAATATGGTAGTTTATTCTTCACTTAGTATACTTCTAAATGTATTAAATTTATAAATTTATTTTGTATGCTGCAGAATTTGAAGCAGGAAAAAACCAATATGTCAGACCATGTCATGTTATGCTGCAAGTGGAATAGATATTCTTGGAAAAGCCTAGACTCAGTTCCTTGATTAATTACCTAAATACCTCAGAACTTATATTTTAAAGTACCTTTGTATATTAAGTTCCTAAGTTTTCTGTTTCGAAATGCATTAGTCATAATTTAGAATTTTGATTTCTCTCTTATGTCTGAAAGGACTATTATAGCATAAGTTATCCAAAATTATAATTCTTCTGATCTTAGTAAATTTTTTTGCTCTTTGAAAATTATTTTTGTTATTAATTGTGATGAAGGTCATTGTGGTGGTGATCTTTTAGATACATGTAAAATAAGAATAAAATTTTAACCTTAAATCAGATAAATTTAAAAAATTGGTTTTTATCTTGAGCATGTGGTGATGTCATTCAAAAAAGGTACAAGTTAGTTTAGATGCACTGAGAGCCAAAAAAATTGATTTCAGAATGTCAGAATTCTGTAAATATAGGCATACTCATGAATAGTCTATGTACTATACATCCATTATGATTTCCTGTTCCACTTTGATATTACTTGAATTGTCAATCAATGATACAATCATTGTCCCCTAATTTTTTAAGCTCCCCTTTAAAAAAAATAGAGTGTACTACTTTTCTGTTTCAGTGCTTTAGATTAAAAATAGCACATTTGACCAATGAGATGTCCTAAGGTTTGTTGTTGTTTTTCCTTCATTCTTAAAGAGGACATTGACAGCGGGGAGGTGATGCCATGACATGCAAGTGAGTTGGATTTAAGTGAGGGAAGGTTGTGCAAAGTCACTATCCTCACTTTCTCCTCAGGAGCCATCTGGTTCCAGTGGCAAGATATAGATCAGGACAACTGGAGATGGCCCTCCCTAAGATTTGTGTATATTTCCATGTGTATCTGTTCATCTGACTAAAAGTAGCGTTGGACATAGGTTGTCAAAGATTATGAAAATAGAATATAAAGGTATGTTCTCACTAAAATCTATAACTTTTTTGGTAGTGAATGAAAATTGAATGAATGAAGGACTGAATGAAATGAACGATTCAAGGAAAAATTGAAAAGAGGGCTTTGGGCTGATTTCCAAATGATTTAATCTCTATGTACTTCATTTTCCTCATCTATAAAACTGAAAAGACTAGGCTAGATTTTTAGAGCCTTTTCCAATTCTTACCAATCTATGATTCTGTAATTAAATTGTGAAAATTCATTTTTTGGTAGTAATAGTGGTAATAATTATAATTACAGGAGGGAGAGCAGTAGGGATTGAGCAAGTGATTTTTTTAAAAAAAAATTAATTTTTAGTTTTCAACAATCACTTACATGAGCTTTTGAGTTTTAAATTTTCTCCCCCTTCCTTCCCACCTCCCTCCCCAAGATGCTGTGCAGTCTGATATAGACTCTACCTGTACATTCCGATTAAATATATTTTCACATTAGTCATGTTGTAAAGACTTAGAACCAACAGGAGGAACCACAAGAAAGAGGAAACAAAACAAAACAGAAAAAAAAAAACCAAAAGAGCAAATCGTATGCTTCAATTTGCATTCAAACTCCATAGTTCTTTCTCTGGATGTGGATAGCATTTTCCATCATGAGACTTTTGGAGATGTCTTAGATCCTAGCATTGCTGAGAAGGGCTAAGTCTATCAAAGTCATCACACAGTGTGGCTGTTACTGTGTACAACATTCTCCTGGTTCTGCTCCTTTCACTCAGCATCAGTCCATCCAAGTCTTTCCAGGTTTTTTGAAGTCTGTTTGCTCATCATTTCTTATAGCACAATAGTATTCCATTACATTAATAAACCACAGCTTGTTCAGCCATTCCTCAATTGATGGGCATTTTCTCAATTTCCAGTTCTTACAGTAAGAGGTACTATAAATATTTTTGTACATGTGGGTCCATTTCCCATTTTTATTGATCTCTTTGGGATACAGCTGTAGAAGGAGCAAGTGATGTCTTTCATGTACACCAGTGATTCTCAAATTTTTTGGTCTGAGGATTTCTTTATATTCTTAAAAATTATTGAGGACCCCAAAAAGCTTTGGTTTATGTGGATTATATCTATCCATATTTACCATAATAGGAATTAAAACTAGTAAACTTGCAAATATTTATTAATTCATTAAAAATAACAAACCTACTATGTGATACCAAATAATATTTTTATGAAAAATAACTATATTTTCAAAAAAAATTTGTGAGAAGAGTGGCATTGTTTTATATAATATTATAAATCTCTTTCTTGTCTGGCTTTATAGAAGACAACTAAATTTATTCATTCAGTCTGTTATGATGTTGTTTTGGTTCAAGTATATAAAGACAATCCATGTCATGAAGATATATAGTTGGAAAGGAGAGTATTTTAATTAATGAAAATAGTGTCTTAGTATCATTATGAACATAGTTTTGACCTTCTGGACATAGTGAAAGGGTCTTAGTGACAGTGACCCTACCCTGTTCCCCCAATTTGTGAACCACACATGGAGAAGTATTGGTATAGTGAATTTCCAGATGGGAATACTTTCTCTACCAATGAAGGTCAGCATCTTCTCTGCAACATGGTCAAGAAAATTGCCTAAAGCAGTGAGAGGTTAAGTTACTTGCCCAAAGTCACACTGACATTGTAGGTCAGAGGGAAGATTTAAACCAGCATCAGGGAACCTGCAGCCTCGAGAAAGCATGGGGCCCTATAAGTCCTCAAGTGCAGCCCTTTGACTGAATCCCACCTTCACAGAACAAATCCCCTTAATAAAAGGATTTGACTGGTAAAGCTTGGAGTTAGTCAAAAGGCCATACTCAAGGACCTAGAAGGCCTCGAGGATGCAGGTTCCCCATCCTTGCTTAAACCCAAGTCTTCCTGGGCTAGTTCTATGCCACTATCTCTTCTTCATCAACATCTATTAATAGGTAACATTTATATAATGCTCTAAGGTTTTCAATGTTTTACATAAATTCTCATTTGATCCTCATAGCAACCCTGTGAAGCAGGCGCTATTATTATCCCATTTTACATTTGCGAAAACTAAGGCTAGGGTGACTTTTCCAGGGTCATATAGCTAATAAGTGTCTGAAGTAAAATTCAAGTTCAGGCCTCCAAGTACAGGGCTCTATCTGTTGTGCCACCTAGCTGCCCTCCTATAGTAGACCTTTGCAAATATCAAATTTACACCTAGGGAAATACTTTCTAAATAGACATGATTAACCTATCATGTTTAGGGGATTTGGGTTCAAACTCAGGTTATAAAAAGGACTAAATGACCTCAGATTCTGTGAATCCTTGTATGTTTTAATATTATTTCATACTCAGACTTTAGAAGAGACTTGTTCAGTAACTGCTAGGCAAATAGTATGTAGTAATTTAAAAATTTTATGATAGTATGTATTTTCAGTTATTGACAATAGTGTGCCTGAAGAATATATAATTAATTACTTTTGGAAGAGTGTGGTAATTTTTTTTTTTAATGCTTACCTCACAGGACTGTTTTAAGAGATAACATGTGAAAAGTAGAGTACTCTGTAGACAAAAATGGTAAATAACTGTAGTGTATTTAGAGATGTTATGAGAAGTACTGTAATTAAAACATCATAATCTTCTCTATAGAGAGAGATCAGACAGCCAACTAGGAAAGGAATGAAAGCAACAAGCATTTATTAAGTGCCTACTATGTGTCAGTCACTGTGCTTAGCATTTGACAAATATTAATTTGGTCCTTACAGCAATCCTCACGGGTAAGTGCTATTATTATTCGTATTTTACAGCTGAGGAAACTGAGGCAGAGAAAGGTTAACTGACTTGCCCGGGATCACATAGCTAATAAACGTCTGAGGCTGATTTTGGACTCAGGTCATTCTGAATTCAGGCCCAGCTCTTTATCTAAACACTGGGCCACCTTGCTGCAGGAAAGAAAATGAAAGAAACAATTTGAGGAGGTGTGGCATAATGAATAGTAATATTATTATTTTGTCTTTAACATTTTGCATTATGAAAATCATAATCTAAGATTGCTAATTTCCAAAATCAGTTTTCCTACAAGAAGTGGATCCTCCATCTTTCTAATCCCTTTTGGACTTTATACATTTTGTACTTTGTTTGTACTCTTTTGTATTGTGGTTATTTGATACCTAAAACTTCTTTAGGTATTAGTGGAAATGCTTTTCTTCCTGATGTTTCTCTGAATTCATATTCCTTATTTCTCATGGTAGTGTAATAATCTGTTACATTAATGTACCATAATTTGTATAGCTATTCCCTAATTTATGGGCCTCTCTTGTGGTAGCCAAGTCAACAAGCATGTTTTAAGTGCTTATTTTAATGCAGTCTTTCCAGTATTGACCACGCCCATCTCTTGTCATTTTCCCTAAATGGCTGAGTTTGAAGTGAGGCCTCAGAATTGTTTTGATGGGATTAATCTTTCACATAGTAGCAACTACGTGAAAGATTAACTTTTGATAACTTTGTTCATAGCCTTTGGCCACTTACCTGTTGGACCTTGGACATGTCACTTAACCTCTCTTTCCATTTCTTATTTGCAAAATGAGGATAATGGCACCTTTAGAGGCTTATTGTAAGGATCAAATGAGATAATATATGTGTACAATGCTTTGCAAGCCTTAAAGCACTAGGTAAATGTGAGCTGTTATTACTAGGATGAACAGACAGTCTGTTTCAACAACCATTTATTAAGTGGCTGATCTGCACAAGATATTGTACTGGCCATACAAAGATGACACAAGCCCTTCACTTAAGGAGGTTATACCCTGGTAGGAGGGATAAAGCTATGTACCTAAACATTTGTAATGTAAGTGAGAAAATTATTAAATGCAGAAGTCATACAGAGACTTGACCAGTTCAAGGAAAGTTAACTATAGTTGAATATACATTTGAAGAATATCTTTCCCTTCCTCATCCCCAATGGAGATTACAGGTGTTTCTTAATCATTTTAAATTAAGACATGTCTATACTTACGGCTTGTTATATAGGTAAGTAAAGAAAATGTACTCAAAATACTAAATTGCCCTTCTATTTAAGAGCAGGGACATAAATTTTGTGAAACTTTTCATATGTTAACTCTTGTAAAAAGTCAGTAAGACTTTCAGGTAACTATATTTTACAACACTAGTGTAAAGAGTTTATAAATTTGCTATTTTTTTCTATTTACATACTTTAGATATTTTTAATATCTAAACACTGTGGTGTAATACAAGAAAAACCTCACCCTTCTAGAAGCATACCTTCATTGGTAAAAGTGTTAATCTTTCCAAAAAATATTCGTAACTTATGTACATCAGTGTTAGGTATCATGACATCCTGGGAATGTTCTTATTGACATGTAGCTGTGCAAGACAAAAATAACTGTATACAGCTTATATTTTTTGTCCACCATAGTTGGAGGTGAGCAAAACTGTGAACTTGTTTTAGGCATTCCCTTTATCATTTTTATCAAAACAAAAAAGATAGGTATTTATATTTATTCATTATTGAATGTGGATGAATTGTAGTCAGATTACTTTAGCTTTTGCATTTTGAGCCTTTTATCTCTTAATTGTGGTAGGAGAGATACTACTCTATTAAGGTGATTTCTGGCATTTGGAGCACCTGCAGAAAAAGAAGGCTAGCCTTGAAGGTAAACCTGATTACTCCTTTTTGGATGAATAGGGGGTGGGGAGAAGCTCTGATGTCATTCCAAACAATCTTCTTACCTGCTCTCCTGGGGAGACTGACCAGCAGAGGCCCTGTGTTCAGGCTTAGTTTAGGATTTAAAGCATGCCTTATTCTTGTCTATCAAGTCTGCCTGCTAAGTACAAATTCCCGTTCCTTCTCTTCCTTCTCTGCCTCTAACCAGACTTAAACCTTCAGCCCATCCTCATTGACTGTGGGCTGCATATTTAGGGATTTATCATTCATATCTTACAAAATTTTAGTTAGTATTTAGCGATCCTGTCAGGCCATAATTTTCTGAGACCTTGAAACCTTATACCCTCATTGATTATTGTTACACTTGATACAGACTTTCTGACAGAATATATCATTGTAATGCACACTCTTTACTAGAAATAGTATAGTGAAGTACTGATTTATAGTTTAAAAATTCATTAAGAGGTCTGCAAATTAAATCCAAATCCATTCAAAGATCTTTAAATTAAAGCCAATCTCTTTTTTCATTCTCTACAGGCAGAATCTTGTTTCAACCACTGCCATTGTAACATCCAGTTGATGTTAGTTACATACCCACGTGCATTTCAGTCAGAGTGAATTAATATAAAGAATAGGCTTGGGAAAGATTCAAGTTTAGAAAGTCTTTGGTGGAGGTGGGGGGAATAGAGAAGTTTACAGTGTTAACGTATCTTATTTGAAAAGCATGCACATTTTAAATGTTAATTTTATAGTTGAAAAATACACTACTTGTAATTGTGCATTTTTCTTGAAGATCTGTCAAGTCTAGGTTTAGGTCAGTTCATCTAGAGTCTTTCATTCCTTAAACTCTATAAATATTATCAGTTGTACTCATTAAAATGAGTACACTGGTTGGGTACAGCGTAACAGATAGTTTGATATTAACTGCTAACTTCTTTGATTCTAAAACTAAAGAAAGGTATTTGTTTAGCAGTGGAAAATGCAGACTAGTTTTATTACACCATTCTTCTATAGTTACATTTAGAAAGAATTAGTCTCTGTTCTGAGGAAACTTAATCTTTTTGTAGGATGGAGGGTGGATGGGTGAGTAGGAGCATAGATTTATTGGTTGATAACAATAGACAAGGAGAGGAGATGTATAGACTTGTTCCTAAATAAGGGGGTTGTAATAATGTTTAATATTTTTAAAAAAATATTTTTAAACATTTTTAATAACATTTAATTTTTTTAAAAAAGAAACAATCTTTCTACCTTTAATTATAATGTAATAGTTTAACCTTTAATAATAAGGTGAAACTTAACAGAATAAGAATTAATGGCTTGTAGTATATTAAGTCATTTAAAGGTTGAATTAAGAGTTTTACTTAATAATAATAAAATATTACATAAATATACATATTTTTAAAATTTTAAAGTAATTACTTAAGAAAAATTCAGATTAAGATACATTCGATGTTTAAGGGTTACAATCAGGGATGAATGCCTTTGGATTACTTTTGGATGTTAATTTTGTAGAACTACAAAGGGGTTTATTTAGTCAGTAAGTATTTACTAAGGGTCTGCTATGTGTTCACAAACTGTGCTAAGCCCTGGGGATACAAAAAAAGGCAAAGGACAAACCCTGCCCTCGAGGAGCTCAAAGTCTAATAAGGAGACAACATGCAAATAGCTTATGTACAAACAAGATATATACAGGATAAGAAAGAAATAATCAGTGGAAGGAAGGCACCAGAATTTAAATGGATTAGGAAAGGCTTCCTATAGAAGATGGAATTGTAGCAGGATGAAGGAAGCCAGGAGGCATTCCAGGCATGGGAGACAGTCTGAGAAAATGCCCGGAGACCAGAGATGAAATGTCTTGTTCAGAGAACCATCCAAGAGGTCAAATCAAAGAATTTGTGATGGGGTGTGTAAGGTGTAAGAAGACTGGAAAGGGGATGGGATTACATGGGACCTTGAATGCCAAACTGAATAGTCCATATTTGATTCTGGAGGTGATAGGAAGTCATTGGAGTTTGTTGAGTAAGGTTAAGGGAGGTGACATAGTCAGACCTACTCTTTAGGAAAATCACTTTGGTAGCTAATTGTAAGATGAACTTGAGTGGGAAAAGATTTGTGGTAAACAGAGCAATCAGGAGACCCATGGTAATAGTTCAGGTGTGAGGAGAGGAAGGCCTACATCAGGGTAGTGGCATTGTCAAGAGAGAAAGGGTGTTTGAGAAATGTTGCAAAGGTAGGATGAGAGATAGTGAGGAGTCTGGGATGACACCTAGGTTGGTAGTCTGAGAGAAATGATTATTAAGTAACTAATTCTTAATATGGGGGAGACATAGGATTTATCCTCTTCTGAAACCTTATTAGCTCAGTCCTGCACCTGAAGAATGTTACTCCTCAGTCTTGTTCAGGCCTTACCCAGCTGGGAAAGCTCATTGTGTTCTACTCAGGTTTGGGTGGTGATAAATTCTTTGGTTAGATTGCCAAAGTTGAGGTGATTTGGAATTAAATGGTATTATCAAAGTCATGTCCTGTTCCCCTCTCAGCCCTCATTGGAGTAGGCCCACCCCTGATTAGAATATTCATTCTGTCTTTAATTGTTAACCAGTCAGTTGATTTTCACCTTTAGGAACATACATTCTTCCAAGGGCATATAAGCATTGAGTGGGTTCCATGATTTGTCTTTTGGTTTAAGAGAGACAGTCAAATGACCATCCTTTTATTAAGAGTATGCTGACATTATTAATAAAATGATTAATTACCCAGAAACTATGTCTCTTGAACTTTTTATACTTTACACTTGACAATAGTAGGGAAGTTTGGAAGTGGGGAGGTTTTGAATGGAAAGATAAATGAGTATGGTTTTGGACATGTTAATTTTAAAATTTCTTTTAGGTATTCAGTTCAAGATGTCTCATAGGGACATTTGGGATGGGATGATTTGGGATGGGAGATTAGAAATCAGCAGAGAGGTTAGGGATGGATAAGTAGATTTGAGAATCATCATTCAGAGGTGATAATTGGATCTATGGGAGCAAATGAGATAATCAAATGAAGTAGGTTATATGAAAAGAGAAGACTACTCAGGATAGAACCCTGAGCAAGGAACATACTAAAAACATACTAGCAGAGAGACCCTTGCATTTTGATATATAATCTATTTGAAAATAAACTTTCTTACTCACTCTGGTTCCTTTTTCTTCTTCTTTTAAAGCAATTGGGGTTAGGTGACTTGCCCAGGGTCACACAGGTAGTAAGTGTCAAGTGTCTGGTTTGAGGTCAAATTTGAACTCAGGTCCTCCTGACTTTTCAGAGCTAGTGGTCTATCCACTGTGCCACCAACTGCCCCTTTGGTTCCTTTTTCAAAATAACTTAATTTCAGAACCAGAAGGGACCTTTGTAATAATTTAGTCTAATAACATCATTTTATAGATAAGAGTTGGTATTTTGTAAATATCTCTTCCCACCCCCCCCCCCCCCCCCCCCAGATTTTATGAGAGTGAGCACAGTTACCTTGGGAAGTAAATAAGGCTAAAATAAATGCAAATATAGATATAATATTTTACTTTGTCTTCCTTTGAGATATTTTTAAACTAAAATTTTAAAAAACTAAGAGGAATTGACTTTTTCTTTGTCCTACCCAAATTGAGGAAGAAAAGAAAAACAGAACCCTTGTAACATATACATACATAGTCAAGCTAACCAAATTCCCACATTGACAATATCCAAAAATGCGTGTCTCATTTTGCATCTTGCGTCCATCAGCTTTCTGTCAGGAGGTGTGTAGCATATAGGTAGCAGCTTCAACTTTGGTCCTCTGGAATTGTGTTTTGCCATTGTATGGATTAGAGTCCTTAAGTCTTTCATAGGAGGTTTTTCTTTTTGTTACTGCATAAATTGTTTCTTGGTTCTGCATGTCTAACTCTGTCAGTTCAAACAAGTCTTTGCAAATTTTCTCTTTTATTTTAATTTTTTTTTTATTTTGTAAGGCAATTGGGGTTAAGTGACTTGCCCAGAGTCACACAGCTAGTAAGTATAAACTCAGGTCCTCCTGACTCCAGGGCCAGTGCTCTATCTACTGAGCCACCTAACAGCCTCGTCTTTGCATTTATCTACCATAATTTGTTTAACCATTCTCCAATAGGACTAGAGATGAAAGAGTTTTTAGGTTTTTGCTACTATAAAACAAGCTGGTATGTATGTGTAAGTCCTTTTGTTCTTTCTTTGATTTCTTTGGGGTATGAGCCTGCTAGTAGTATCACTGCGTCAAAGAATATGCATAGTTTAATAACTTTGGTAGTATAGTACCAAATTGCATTCCAGAATGGCTGGACCACTTCAAAACTCGACCAGTAGTACATAAATATGCTTCTTTTCCCTGAGGTGCTTCCAGTAATTATAATTTGTTTTATTTTGTTTTGTTTTTGTCATCTTAATCTGATTATTCAGTCTGTTGTTATGAGGTAGAACTTAGTTGTTTTGATTTGGTGTTTTTCTAATTATTAGTGATTTAGTACATTGCTTGTGGTTGTTGATAGCTTAGATTTTTTTTTAAATTTCCAATTCATATTCTTTGATTATTGGGAATTGATTCTTGTTTTTATAAATTTGAATCAGGATCTTATGTCATGGATATGAAACTTTAATAAGGTACATAAGAAACATTTGCTACAACAATTCCTCCCCCCCTCCCCCATATGTTTACCTTCTAATTTTAAGTGCTTTGGGATTTGTGTCTATGTGCAAATACTCTAATTTTACATGTCAAGATTATCCATTTTATCTTTTGTGATCCTGCTTATCCCTTTTTTAGTTATAAATTCTTCTATTCATTGATCTGAAAGGTAATTTCTTTCTTACCCCTAATTTGTTTATGGTGTCACCTTTTATGTCTAAGTCCTATATTCATTTGGAGCTTATCTTAGTGTGAGGTATTTGTTCATTTATAATATCTGCCAGATTGCTTTCCAGTTTTACTAGCAGTTTTTGTTGAATAGTGAGCAGTAGCAGGAGCCTTTAGGTTTATAAGACACTAAGCAACCAATTTATTTTTCAACCAGTACCAATTCTTTGTAGTGTATTTTGTAATTTTGTAGTTCTGGCAATTTTCCCCGCTCTCCCTCCTCCCCCATTATTTCCTTTGTTCCTCCAGATAAATTTCACTTTTTCTATCTAAAATAATTCTTAGGTAGATTGGTATGGTATTGAATAAGTAAATTAATTTAGGCAGTATTATAATTTTTATTATTGGCATGACCTAACCATGAGCAATTCATGTTTCTCCAATTATTTAAGTCCATTTCTAAAGAGGGTTTTATAGATATGTTCATATATGTCTTGGTGAGGTAGATGCATAGATATTTTATACATTATGTTTGAATAGAATTTCACTTTCTGTCTTTTCCTGGTGAATTTTTTTTTTAGTAATATAGAGGAATGCTGATGATCTGTATGAATATTTTATATTCTGCAACTTTGCAAGTTTATTAATTGTTTCAATTACTTTTTACCTTGACTCTTTAAGGATCCTGTAGCTAGGTCATCATGTCATCTGCAGAAAGTGATAGTTTTGTTTCTTTGTCTATATATACTCTTAGTTTCTTTTCCCCTTGCTATAGCTAACATTTTAAGCATTTTGTTATGTAATAGTGATAACAGACAATTGTTTTACCCTTGATATTTCTTACTGGAAAGGCCTTTAACTTTTTTTTAATATGTAATGTTTGCTGCTATTTGCCACCTAGCATATATTATAAAAAAATCACTTATTCCTATGCTTTTGTTGTTTCTATGTGTTTTGTTGTTGCTGCTGTTGTTTTAACAGAAATGGGTGTTGAATTTTGTTAAAAGCATTTTCTGTTATTGATAAAATTCTTTACTAATATTTTATTATTTTGTTACTAATTTGGTATGTAATATTTATAGTTTTCTTTTTATTGAACCAACCCTGAATTCCTGGTTTAAATTCCAATTGGTCATAGTGTGTAATCTTTTTTAAATATGTTATGGTAGCCCATTTGCTTATATTTTATTTAAAATTTTTACGTCTGTCTTCAATAAAGACATTGTTCTTTATATTCTTTTTATGCCTTGTCTATCAAGTTTTGGTATGAAAATCATATTTGTGGGCAGCTAGGTGGAGCAGTGGATAGAGCACCGGCCCTGAAGTCAGGAAGACCTGAGTTCAAATGTGGCCTCAGACCAAACAGTTGACACTAGCTGTGTGACCCTGGGCAAGTCACTTAACCCCAATTGCCTCAAAAAAAAAAAAAGAAAAGAAAAGAAAAAAAGAAAATCATATTTGTACCTCATAGTTTGGAAGGGTTTCTTTTCCTGTTTTGTTTTTTTTTTAAGTTTATGTAAAATTGGAATTGGTTAGAATTTTGAAATAATTCACTTGTAAATCCATCTGGTGCTATAGGACCTTTTTTCTTTGAGGGTAGATTTATTCTTGAGTTATCTTTTTTGTTGTTATACAAATAACCTATTTCTTCTCTTAATCTGTATTTCATACTTTTATAAGTATTCATCCATTGCATCTAAGTTATCTGGTTGGTCAAAATAATTTTTTAGAGTTTCTTTATTTAATTGTTGTGAATTCTTTTAAATTTTTGGCCTTAATATTTTTGTTTCCCTCTCTCTTTTACAAATTAGATTACTCCACCCCCACAAAACAGCTCTTAGTTTTATTTATCAATTCCGTGGTTCTTTTTGTTTGTTTTCCATTTTGTTAACCTCTTTGTTGAATTTCAGGGTTTCTACTTTGTTGTTTAATTGGGGGGAGGATATCTGTTATTTTTCTAGTTTTTTATTGCACACTCATTTGTTGAAAGTGTTTAGAGATAGTATATTTGCTCCAAGAACTGCTTTAGCTGCATCTCATTAGTTTTGGTTTGTTGTCTTGTCATTTTCTTTGAAATTTTCTTTTGTTTCCATTATTTGTTCTTTGATCCACCAGTTCTTCAAAGTTGAAGTATATTAGATTTTTATTTTTAATTCTTTATTCAACATCCCTCTACTACATATTATTTTTATTGCATTATGATAAGTTAAGATTATGTTTAGTATTTCAGTTTTTTTTGAATTTTTTTGGGGGGGGGCGTAAGGTTTTTATACCCAGTACCTGTTAAGTTTTTGTAAAGGTTCATGCATGATTGGAAGTACACAAACTCTTTTCTGTTCTTTTTCACTAACTGAAAGAAACTAGTAACTGAGGTAGAGATGACCACTCTCTTCTCGAATTTGTGATAGTGAAGAATAGAAAATCTGAGTATATTCTGACATGCACCCTAGTTTTGGTGAAAGCTTATTCCAAGTGTTCAGAAGCAGTATAGGTAGTATCTCATGTAATAAAATTCTGTGGAGGAAGTTTAGCCCAAGAGCAATGGGAAACACTCAACAATGAAATTCTGAACACACAAGGGCAAATTTCTGATGAGGAGGAAAAATGTGATTTAAATGAAGAAACCCAAGTGAATGCACAGGGAACTGAAATGAATCAATTTCAAATTTTAAAAAGATGTAGATGGAAGGGAGGTAAGAAAAGATGAATATAAAAGTATTGCAGGACCTTGTGAACATAGTGTCAGGACTGCTAGAGCTCAGAATGAACTGAGTCAGGTCAAGGAAGCTAAGGAAAACAAAAAGGAGTTAAGTATTTGTTTTTGTTATTTTTAGCTAAAGTGTGAAAAATGAGGATCAAATAAGAGATCAGATTCTTTTTTGGATTGGATGAGACAGTAACTGAAAGCAGAGGGAAAAGCAAGCCATTTGACTCTTGTTTTTTTTCTGTTTACTAAGAGTAATAACTTTTGCCATAGAAATGACAGAACAAAAATGACTAATGAAAAGTTGATACCCAAGATAAGTAAGGAAGGTAGTAAGAATATCAAGGTGCCATTAATGAATTCAAGTCATGTGGTCCAGAGGAACTACATCTTCAGGTACCTAAATAATTGTGAGATGTTATTCCTGCCCGCTGTCAGTGATATTTGAAAGTTCACAGAAAGAGGAAGAAATACCACAAGACTGAAGAAGGATAAATGTCCTGATTGTAAAAGAAAAGGGGCGGGGTACGGTGGAGGGGGGCAGAATCTTCGAACTGTATCCAGTGAATTTGACTTGGAGTTTTGCAAAAATTCTATAATGGATCATTAAGAAGATGGTTGATGAATGTCTAAAAAGGAAGGTGATTATGAAAAGGCAACAGGACTTCATTAAGAACAGGATTTCCCAGAGTAATCTCGTTTTCTTTTGTGATAGGATTACTCAACTAGTAGGTGAGGGGAATGCTGTGGCTATGGTTTACCTAGATTTTAGCAAAGCTTTTGATAAAGTATCTCATACTTTCCTTGTGTAGAAGATATAGACTCGATAATACTTTTAGAGAAGGACTGATAACAGATTGATGCCTAGATTTATAGTACTTAATGGTTAAATATCATTGTGTCAGGAGATCTTCAGTGTTTATCTCATATCTCATGGTTCTAAGACCTGTGCTTTTGTTGTTATTATTGTGGAAACTTATATTTATACCCATTATTTCACTCTAAACTCTCCTTTACTGCTCCTCTTTCCCTCTACTGCAACCTTTCTTATAAAAAGAAACTATTTTAAGCAAAGTCATGGTTGTGATGTCTGTCTTACAGCAGATGCCCTATCTTACCTTTGTAGTTGCTAACCTCAATACTGAATGAAATGTGTTGCATCAGTTTTCTAGGACTGAGATTCATTATTGCATTTAATCATAGTTTATCTGCCTTTAATGTTTTTATTTGCAACGTTATAATTGTTACATACCTCAAATGAGGTTTTATAAGCCTTGCCAGCCTTAAAACTGCATAAATTTTAGTTATTATGTTGTTCTCCTTATTTTCCTCCAAATCAGTTGATACAAGTCTTCTATGCTTCTCTGAATTTCTTACTTACTGTTTCTTATGACACAGTGATATTTCATCATATTTTTGTGGTATTCAATAGTTGGAGCCCCGACATTTTGGTATATTGTCTCATTGTTATCATTCTCTTTATGTAATGATTTGTTCTTTGAGTCATTCATTCTCCATTTAAGTCCGTATCTTTTCCTTGCGTTTCCAGTATTAATACCTATTTTTATTATATCATGGTCAGTAAAGAATGTATTTACTATTTCTTCTCTTTTATATATGCTTATGACTTTTTGAGCCTTAGCACCTCACCTCTGGTGTGATGGTGAAGAAACAATATATGTTTTTATATTCCTATAAAGTGTTGTCTTTTCAATTTGTCTTTTGATTAAGTTGTCCAGCTCTGAAAGAGGTACATTTCAGTGTCCTACCAATACCTAGGCTGTTCTTTATGAATTTAGATGTTATGCCATTCAGCTCTTACCTATTTAAGAATAATGTGATTTACATTATCTTGTGTCTTTAAGCATAGTGTAGTTCCTTTAATTTATTCTTTGCAGCATTGTGTATTTTATTATTGCTTTGTCTGAATCATAAGTGCAACTTCTGATCTTTTTGACTTTTTTTTTCTTTACTATTTTCATAGTAAATTTTGTTTAGGGTTCTCATTTTCATTCAGTTTATGTTGTTATTTTTAAAATATTTTTCTTATCAGTAACGTTGGGTTTTTCTTTCGTTTTATGGGGAAGTTTAATCAATTCATATTTGAGCATAGAATTACACGTTTCTGTTTTCCTGTATTTTGTATTTATTTCCTCTTTCCTCTTTTAAATCAGCCTTTGATTCCTTTGATTAACTTTTCCTGACTTGATCCTAGTGTTTTCCCAAGTCAGCAAACATTTAGCTATGTATAGGCACCATACTAAATGCAAGCAAGTCATAAAATAGTCCCTGCTTTCAAAGAGAGCAATCTAATAGAAGTGAAAATGTGCAAACACTTATGTATAAGAAAGATTTGTACAGGATATGTGGGAAATAATCCCCGGGGGAAGGCACTAAGATTGAGGACTGGGAAAAGCTTCTTACAGAAGATAAGAAACTGAAGTCTTATGTTTATTTATTGTTCTCTTTTCCTTTTAAATTTATTCTGTTTTTTATTCCCTTTTGTCTCTCAATATGGTTAGGTGTGAGATCAATCTCTTTCACCTTTCCCTGCCCTCATTTTCTCTCTCCAACTTCTTCAACAATATTCAGGTTGTCACCATTTTCTAAGAAATGTTAAATATCTCTTCTTCCTGTTTATATCTTTCTCTTTTTAGTCTTTTCTAAAGTCTAGTTTCCTGCTAATGGGCTTTATGCTTATTATTTGATTTACTTTGTGTAACTCTTATACAGTAGGGCCTTCAGGGAGAAAAAGCCCTGCTTCCTTTTTTTTGTCCTATTGATCTATTTACTCGAATCAGGAATCTCACCCATTGCTTCATTTCCCATCTTTGTTTATGGAGGTTGTTTTGTTTTTTGAGGTACCTTTGTCAGATGAACCTCTTTACTTTAGATTTTAATTTGTGGAGGGTGGTATGAGTTACTCTGATTCCCAGGCATGCAGCCCAGTATTATTTCATGCCCTTAAATTCACCAGTTGCCTGCCTTAAGGCTAGATTATATCCTACCTCTGGACTTACAACACCTTGCCCTCTATGGGCATTCCCACCTCTAGGGTTCTTTATAGTCCCCTCTCCTGGGGATATAAAGCAGGGGTATATTTCTGGGCAAAATGACTGTTACTCCAAAAAATGGATCTCCCAAGGCTTCCATTTCCCCCAACCCTAACCTGTTGTGAGTCTTTCCTGTTGTATTTACTCTTAGACTGATAGCCATCTCCTCTCTTACCCTAGTTAGCTCTAATGCACTCACTTCACTCTCCCATTCCCAATCCAAACCTCTTCCTACTCCTGCTCCCCAACAGATAGAAGAATTTATCTAGCAGGTGGGAAGAGAAACCACTTCAAAGTCACATCAAAAACCCAGGGAGGGAAGGTTATCCAATATAGGGGGGTCAGATCCTCAGATAGATCAAAATAGTTGAAGTCTTAGTAAATACCTCTGAAATAAGCAATTTAGACATTTGGAAGGGTGGTTGTGGTTTAGCGGTGGGGGCAGAAACCATAGTGCAAGGATTTTAAATGAGTGGAATGTGAAAAAATGAGAGTATAACCAGCTTTTCTAGGAGTTTGTGAAAGAGAAGAAAAATACAGGATGGTTTTAAGAGGATGGTAGTATGAACTAAAAGGCAGGGACATCTGGATATGTTTGAAGGCATCAGCTAGTGGATGAAAGGTTGAAAATTAGTGAGAGAGGGGATGATTGAAAGGGCATCCTCCTAGAGGAAACAAGAGGGAATGAGATAATGGGCACAAGTATAAGGATTTTTGTTGGCAAGGAGATGAGCAGCTACTGGTTCCTCTGAGACTGTAGCAGAGAAGAGGAAGGGGGATGATGCTCAACTGATTTGAATTATAAAATTGGGGAAGATATATAACTCCCAGCAGCTGACCTTAGGGTTTTGTTTGTTTCCAGTGAAATTATGAGACAAGGTCTTTGGCTGAGTGGAAGGCAGAAGTTGATGGTATAATGCCTTGAGAACAGATTTGGAACAGAGAAATTCATTAATTGTGTAATGTAAATTTGTAGTAGATCCTTTCAGATAGATCCGTGTGACTCTTCCAACTGTGTTCCTTTTGCCAGCAGGAATAAAGAAGATGGATGGTGAATGTAATCCAGATTTGGAGTTTGGAAAGGGATGAGCAAGGATCAGATAAGAGTCAAGGCTCTTGATAGTGTAATGTTGAAGAGGGTAGTAATATAGGCTACCATAGCCAGAGCCCAGATGAAAAGCCAGTGTCATTAGGCTATGAGATGGTTTAGGGAAGAGAAGACAAAGTGAATTCTTTCACTAGATTCTCTGCTCCTTGTGTAGAGGTATTTCTCATTTTATTTCTCTTGCCACAATTTTAATTACTACATGTCTGGAACATTACTTTTGTACTTAAGATACAGTGCACCAGGTTTGGGAGTTATACTGTTGATTGTCCTTTGTTCTTTCTTTCTTTCTTACTTTTTTTTTTGGCAGTTTTTTTTTTCTTTCTTTTTTTTTTTTAGGCAGTTGGGGTTAAGTGACTTGCCCAGGGTCACACAACTAGTAAGTGTCAAGTGTTTGGTCTGAGGCCAGATTTGAATTCAGGTCCTCCTGACTTCAGGGGCAGTGCTCTATCCGTTGTGCCACCTAGCTGCCCCTGTCCTTTGTTCTTGAAGAGGACCGTGGCATCCAGAAAATGATGCCATGCCTTACAAGTGAATTGGATTTAAATGAGGGAGGGATGTGCAAAGTCACCAACCTTACCTTCTCCTCCAGAGTCATCTGGATCCAGTTGCACAATATAGATCCGAAGGACTGGAGATGGCCAGACACAATGGGTGACATTGTCTTTTTTAAGGTCTTTCCCAGGTCTTAGATTAAGGCAAAACCCATTCAGTGATTAAGGCTAGGTAAGAAATGAACCAAGGAATGGCCTCTTTTACCTAATTTAAAAAAAAAAAAACCAATCTGGGAGGAGAAGACCCTCAGGGTTTTTAGCCAAAACAAACTTACTATTTACATTCAGTCTTAAGCCATCTGGGCTCAAACAGTAATCACTAAGTGGGGCTTGGGCTGGTATCTATTGTTGGCCAATTAATGAGAGCCAGAGTGAATTGGTTTAAGGCAGCTAGGTGGTGTAGTGAATAGAGGTACAGGTTCTGGAGTCAGGAGGACCTAAGTTCAAATCCCACCTCAGCCACTTGACACTATTAGCTGGTATGAGCCTGGTCGAGTCACTTAACCTGAATTGCCTCAAAACAACAACCAAAAAAATCATTAACAGAGAAATGCACATTAAAAAAGGAAGTTATACTAAAAACTGACCTGTTCTACCACTTTCTTGGCTAAGTGTATCAAGATCTGTGTTCTTTATACTATGTCTTAATTCATAATATTAAATTCTTAATTTAATAATATATATGTCTTAATTCATCAGGGTATCACATGCCTAGGCCAAACCATATATTTCACTTGATAAATATTTAAGTTGTTTTAGGAATTCTAGAATGATACTTTGTGTGCAGAAGTAGTATGTTACCCATGTGTCTGAGAATGCAGCAGAATCCAGGGTGGGTGTTATCTTTCATTCTTGTCATACTCCTAAAAAGCTCACCTATGGGACAGCACAGTAGCTTCCTATTTGCAGGCGTCTTGAGCAGATAACCAAAAGTGAAACATAAAGTGTTAGGTATTGTATAAATGGACAAATCTCAGAAGTCTAAAATCCTGTTGTCCCACATTTTCCCTCTTCATGTAGATTATGGGAACACTCTTGAGTGCTCTGTTGTGGTAGATATGTCCAGATGTAATGAAACCTAAATCAGATTGAACATTCAGGAGAGAGACTTCCTATGATAATAGCTTAGTGTAAGAAAAGAGTCTTGTTTAAGAGACAGCAGATTATTGCTTTATTGAGAAGGAATTCCCAGTCCCATTTATAGGTAGTTTGCGGTGCCTTTGGAGAAGGGTAGATGCCATACAATGGCATGGAAACTTTGAGAAACTGAGAGGTGGACAGCTAAATTCCAGATGAAGAAATTGCTTATGGACCAATCAGAATGACTCATAGAGAGATCCAGGACTGAACCTCCAAAACCTAAGAAGGGGCTTCTGCAAAAGCAGTTCAGTGTCTCTGAAGAAGAAAGTAAGGGATGAATAATACAGAAAACTGAGACCTGGGAAAGATCTTACTTTACTTTTTTTAATAATTAATTTATTTAGCTTTAGTTTTTTAACATTCACTTCCATGAGATTTTGAGTTTTAAATTTTCTTCACCTCCCTCTCCTCCTCCCCCACAAAGATGGCATGCAGTCTGATCTAGGCTTGACTCTACTTATACATTCATATTAAACATATTTTCACATTAGTCATGATGTAAAGCAGGATCAGGACGAATAGGAGGAACCACAAGAAAGAAGAAACAAAACAAAACAACAAAAGAAAAGGAGAGCAAATAGTATGCTTCCATCTGCATTCAGACTTCATAGTTCTTTCTCTGGATGTGGATAGCATTTTCCATCGTGAGTCTTTTGGAGTTGTCTTAGATCCTTGCATTGCTGAGACGAGCCAAGTCTATCAAAGTCAGTCATCACACAATGTGGGTGTTACTGTGTACGATGTTCTCCTGGCTCTGCTCCTTTCACTTAGCATCAGTTCATGTAAGTCTTTCCAGGTTTTTCTGAAGTCTACCTGCTCATCATTTCTTATAGCACAGTAGTATTCCATTATGTTCATATACTACAACTTGTTCAGCCATTCCCCAACTGATGGACATCCTTTCAATTTCTAATTTTTTGCCACTGCAAAAGGAGGTGCTATAAATATTTTTGTACATGTGGATCCTTTTCCCGTTTTTATGATCTCTTTGGGATATAAACCTAGAAGTGGTATTGTTAGCTTTACCACCAATTCCACAAAGCCGTTGTTAAACCAGGAAAAAGCTTCATGAACGGCTTGGGAAGGCTGGGTGTCCCACATATGAGAGCATGCATGTGAGAGGATATGTGTCAACAGATGTACACCTTTTTATTCCCTATTCCCCAATTGGAATTTCCTTCCCCTCTTTCCCCATTGGCTGGGTACTATAGAGGTTATAGCCTATCAGAAGCACCTAATTTCCCCACATGAGTCTCCACCGCTAATTACATCTCCCACTTCCCACAATTTGTTGACCCTGGCTCTTATTTGGGAACACCCCTTTTGATGTTAATTATACCTAACCTTTGTTCAACTTTTACCTAGCCCTTAGTTTCCATTTCCACAAAAATGCAATCTATTTCTCATGTTCCCTCCCAGTTTAAACTGACTCCAATGTTGTTACATAGGTGTCCACCTTCGATTGAGTGATACGCAGAAGCAACATCCCCAACCATTTTCCACAGTATTGATGGGCCAGGGGGTATGCCCAGTTTCGTAGCCCTTTAGCCATAGTGAAAGACCTTAATTCAGATGATTCTTTTTTTTTTTTTTTTTTTTTTTTTT
>NW_020954572.1:24715320-24745472 GCF_900497805.2 Vombatus ursinus | reverse complement strand
AAAAACTTTAATTTAGAAAGGCCGAGGTCACCCATGGCATCCTGGGCCCATCAGCAGTTGTCTTGACCTTTATCTTGCCACTGGACTTTCATGACTCTGGAGGAGATAGTGAGGCTGATGACTTTGCACAGCTCTGTCTCACTTAAATCCAATTCCTGAGCAAGTCTTGACATCACCCCCTGGATGTCATTGGTCCTCTTCACGAATAAATGACCATCCCCAACAACAGTACAGTGGTATATTGTAGAAAATAGTTTCCTATGTGAGCCCCCATCTTTTGTTTTTAGCTATATTGTCAAGTCTGTAGAGGCCATAACCTAGTTAGTACTTAAATCTTTATATCTTCCTGTTAAAATAATTTACTTGAGATTAGGCTTAACAGGAAGCTTTAAACTTGTGCTGTAGCAATGTTGTTTGTTGATTAACTTAGAAAATTGCATTTATAGAGAGAGACAGACCTCTTCATACTGGAGACAAAAAAAAATCTTAGGAGACTTTTTTTAGTTGTGATACATGAAGTTCCAATGAATTGTTCTTTACTCTCTGTACTTTCCTATGCATTTAATACCTACTTGTGAATATAATATCTTTTCTTATTTGTAAGAACCAAGGAAAGCAATCTGATCCTACTTGAATCTGTTCCCTATGTTTTCTATAAAAGAAACAAATCTATTATTGTGGAAAATGGACTTTTGTCTTTATAATTGATTTGTTGGGGAAATTGCCAAGATCACACTGTATTTGAAAAGCCTTTAGTATTCATTGAAATTATTTCAACTGTATGCAAATGAATACACCTAGCATGCAATTGAAAAAAATTTAGCAATTAGGACAAAATCATATGAACATAAAACATATTCAGTAAACATTTAAGCATCTACTATGTGCCAGGCATAGATCTAAGTGCTGAAGATAGAAAGAAAGATAAAAAAATTCCTACTCTCAAGGAGCTCACAGTCCATTGGAGGTGACAGCAAGACTTATACAGTTATAAATCAGCAGAGTGGAAAGCACTAGGATTAAGGGAATTGGGAAAGGCTTTCTGTAGAAAGTTGAGTTTTAGTTGGGACTCGAAGGAAGCGGGGGGAGACCAGAGGTACAGAAGAGGAGGGAGAACATTCCAGCCGTGGGGGATAGGCAGTGAAAATGCCTGGAGTCAGGAGATGTAATGTCTTATTTGAGGAACAGGAGGAGGCCCCTGTTACTGGATTGCGGAGTACAATGGGGTGAGTAAGTTATATTATACATAAGAAAAGTAGAAATGTAGGAACAAGCCAGGTTGTGAAGGGCTTTGAATGCCAAAGAGAGGATTTTATATTTAATTCTGGAGGTGACAGGGAGCCATTGGAGTTCACTGAATGAGCAGAGAGGGTGCGTAACATGATCAGATCTGTGCTTTAGGAAGATCCCTTTAACAGCTGTGTGGAGAATGGATTGCAGTGGAGAGAGATTTGAGGCAAGGAGATCAATCAGCAGGTAATTGCAATAGTCCAGGTGTGAGGTGATCAGAGTCTGCATTAGGATGGTGGCAGTGTCAGAGGAGAGAAGGGTTAGAGTTGTTATGATGGTAGAATTAACAGGGTTTGGCAATAAATTGGAGTGAGGAGTCAAGGGTAATACCAAGATTATGAGTCTGTATGACTGGGAGGGTTTAGTGGAAAAGATAAAGAGTTCTGTTTTAGACATGTTAAGCTTAAGGTGTCTACAAGAGATCCAGTTTTAGATGTCCAGTTGGAAGTTGGATATAGGAGACTGGAAGAGAGGTCAGGATTAGATAGGCGTATTTGAGAATCATCAGCACAGAGATGATAATTGAGTCCAGGGGAGCCAATGAAATCACTGAGTGAAGTCATAGAGAAGGAGGAGAGAAGAGGACCCAGGACAGGGCTTTGGGGAACAGCTATGGTTAGTGGTTAGGAGATCCAGCAAAGAAAGACTGAGAAGGAACAGTCAGGTTAGGAGGGGAACCGGGATAGAGTAGTATCACAAAAACCTAAGGAGAAGAGGGTGATCAACATTGTCTGCAGAGAGGTCAAAAGGGAAGGGCATTGAGAAAAGGCCATTGGATTTGGCATTTAAGAGATCACTGGTAACTTTGGAGAGAGTAGTTTTGGTTGAATGATGAGAATGGAAGCCAGATTGTAGTGAGTTAAGAAGAGAAAGGAGAAGAGTGGAAACACCCTTGTAGAGGGCATTCTCAAGAAGTTTACCCATAAAAGGGAAGAGAAATAGGGGATGTAGCTAGTGGAGATGGATGGATCAAGTGAGGGTTTTTTGAGAATGAGGAACACATGGGTGTGTTTGTGGGCAATAGGGAAGGAGCCAATAGAGAGGGAGAGATTGAAGATAAGTGAGGGAATGAGTATGATAGATGGGCATTTGGCTGACCCATGTATGTAGAGGAGTTAGCCTTGGTAAAGAGAAGGGACACTTTTTCATGGGAAATGGGGGCAAAGAAAGAGATAGTGGCAGAAGGAAAGCATCTGAATCATTTAAGATAAGGAGGAGAAAAGAAGTTCTTGGAGAATAGCTTTAATTTTTTTTTTCAGTGAAATATGAATCAAAGTTCTCTGCTGACAGGGTATGGGAGGTTTGAGAGAGAATGAAAGGGTTTGGAAGAGCTACTGTGGTGAATGGAATAATTAGGGAGGTATGAAAAGATCACCTTGCAGCACTGAGGGCCCAGTTGAGATTATGTAACATCAGTTTGTAAGGGTTTCATGATTTTCCCCAGCTTTCTTTAGCTGCAGATGTTTTGGAGCAAAGGCTCCAATAGTCGGAGTGATCAAAGGCTGAGGCTTTGCAGGGCAAGATAAGCAGTAAGGTAAGAGAGCCAGGGATTCACAGAGGGTAGTGCATGTACAGTATTAGGAGAACTGTAACAGGCTCTTGTGAACTGATTGAGAAGCATACCCTTTTCAGCCTAAAGTTGCCTTTCTAATTTTGGAGTAATAACTACTGACACTGGCAAATATAGAGAGATGAGATCTTTTTTAGGGTTCTGTGCCCTGTCGGTGGCTAAGGTTTGTAATTTTTCCATAGGAACAATATTCAGAAACAATGAGCTAGTATTCATCTAGAATCTCAAGTGGATAATTAACAAAATTCATTTAGAATTCTGATATTGGAAGTAAGCAGTTTTTAAAAGCAAGGGTGCATCCTGTACTGTTTTCTGATTAAATTGAGATACATGATAACCTTGGATCTGTCATTTGTGTGGGAGGAACAGGAGAGTCTTGTCACTTGGGAGGAGTGTATTTCTGATGCTATAATAAAGCAAAGTAATTTAGTTTACCCTGCCCAATATGGACTGCTAGGTAAAGAATCCCTACAATGTAGTCCAGACACAGAGTGTTACAGTCAAGTTAAATAGCATGCATGACCAAGCCCAGTTTTATATTTGGTATTTCCTGTGTCCTTTAACCTACCAAAGGGAAAGTTCAACCATATACTAAATAGAAAACTTAATATATAATTGCTGTTTTAATTTTTATCATAAATTTGTCAACAAAACATTTTTGTATAGAGAAAGCAGAAAGAAAATTGTATCTGAAAGATTTTATTTTTTCAAAAATATGTTAAATTTAAAATAAAACCAGTATATCCTTATGAACTTTCTTGTGCTGTATTTTTAAAATGTTTCATTGGAAGATGCTTTCTCTTTTTTTTAACATCACCATCACTACCCATTAACATGCCCCCCCCAGCAACACACACACACACACACACACACACACACACACAGAAACTCTCCTTTATATCAAATAAGCAAAACATTTTCATACACTGTATATCTCATTTTCTACCTCTAGGCCATCACCCCTCTGCCAAGAAATGGCAAGCATGCATCACTTGAGTCTTGAAATTGTGACCAGTCCTGCATTGGTTACGGTTCTTAACGGTTTCAAAATTGTTTTCCATTACATTATTGTAATATTGCATAAACTGTTCTCCTGGAAGATCACTTTCATTCTCACCTTTCTCGGAATCTTTCATTTTCATAATTTTATGCCACAATAATAATCCATTGTAGTCATACTATAATTTGTACCGTTCAGTGACTTTGGGGGTATAGTTCCAGATGCTTTCCAGAATGATTAGACCAAGTCAGGGCTTCATTATCAGTCTGTCCTCTCATTGTACCTCCAGCAATTGTCATTTTCCTTTTATGTCAGCTTTGCCAATCTGATGGATATGAGGTAAAATCTCAAAGTTATTATGATCTGTATTTTTCTTATTAGTGATTTGAAATTATTTTTCATGTGGTTGATACCTTGATTTTCTTCCTTTGGAATCTCTCTTAAAAGATGGCCAGAAGGAATCACAGACAAGCACAACAGTTTTGAATAATAGCTAATAAAAATAACCAGCATTTCTGTCTCCATTCCCTCTTCTCTTCATCCCCTTCTGTTCTTTACCATGTCAAATATTGAGATTTGAGTTTCTCCCCTCCATCCTCCCTCTGCTTTTTTTCCTCCCCATCCCTTCTTCTTCCCTTATTAATATTTTGCATAAATTGTGGCCCCCAATATTTCCTCTTCTTTCTGCAGAAAAAACCTAAAATTGATCCCCTTATCCTTCATGCCCATTTAAAAACAAATGGATTCTGGAAGTGAATGGCCTAGCTGGCAAAAGGAGGATCAGAAATTTGTCACTTTCCTCTCAAACTTCCTTCAACCTTGCCTTTTCTGCCAGCTAGTTCTCACGTTCTTCTTCCACTTACAGAAATTAAAATGAGATAAGGAAGATGATAAAACGAAAAATATGCTCTTCAAAAAGTTTTGGGAAAGTGCCTGTTACAAGTGTGTTTCTAAGCATACACAATCATGAGTGTGTCTCATTGTCAAGTCATGATTTTTTTGCCAAAGGCTTTTATAAAACATACAGAATAAAAATAAAATTATATAATTCAAAGTTATAAAAAGTAGTTCAGTTTGTAGAAAAAAATGTGCTAACATTTGAAGCAGACATTATATGTGAGATTATCAATTTAAGCAGTACAGTGACATTGCTTTATCTCCACTCAGGTAGAATCCAGTGCAAGAATAGACTGACTTGTGGTTAAAGCTTCATTTTATTCAAACCTACCTTATGACCTCATCTGGTTGATTGTACATTCCCAACACTTGACTCTCCAAACACAAAAGTATATCCTGCTTTCATTGAGGCTAGAAATGAGGTTCAGGTGATGACCCAAAGACAGTATCATAGAAGTCCTGTAGTACTTGTTGCTTTTTGAAATGAGAAAAAGTCATCATTCTATTCCTTAAAACTTTAGGGAATATTTACTTAAACTATAAGGTGAGATAATTCTTTTTTTTTATGTTTTTCCTTTTAAAATTAGTGTTTTATTTTTCCCCAATTACATGTAAAAAGAAATTTTTTAACATTTGGTTTTAAAATTTTGAGTTCCAAGTTCTCTGCCTTCCTCCCTCGTTGAGAAGGCAAGGCAAGCAGTTCGATATACATTTTACATGTGTAGTCATGCAAAACATTCATAGTCATGTTGTAAAAGAAAACATAGACCAAAAAAAAAAAACCCAAAACCCAAAGAAAGTTAAAAAAAAAAAAAAGATATGTTTCAATCTGTATTCAGATACCATCAGTTCTTTGTCTGGGGATGGACAGCATTTTGCATCATAAGTCCTTCAGAATTGTCTTGGATCATTGCACTGCTGAGAATAGCTAAGTCATTTACAGCTGATCATATTACAGCATTGCTATTACTTTGTACACAATACATTTCACTTTGCATTAGCTCCTCTAAGTTTTTCCAGTTTTTTCTGAGAGCATCCTGCTCATCATTTCTTACAGCACAATAGTATTCCATAACAATCACATTTGTTCAGCCATTCCCCAATTTATGGGCATTCCCTCAATGTCCAGTTCTTTGCCCCCAGAAAAGAGCTACTATAAATATTTTTGTGTATATATATATATAGGTCCTTTTCTTTTTGTTTTTTATCTGTTTTGGGATACAGATGTGTGGTATTGCTAGGTCAAAAAGTGTCTGCATGATTTTATAGACCTTTGGATGTAATTTCAAATTGCTCTAAAGAATGGTTGAATCAATTCACAACTGTACCAAAAATGCATTAATGTCTCATTTTGCCCACATCCCCTCCAACATTTGTCATTTTCCTTTTCTTTCCTGTTAGCCAATCTAATAGATTTGAGGTAGTACCTCAGAATTGTTCTAATTTGCATTTCTTCAGTCAATAGTGCATTTTTTCATATGGCTATAGATAGCTTTGATTACTTCATCTGAAAACTGTTTATATCTTTTGATCATTTGTCAATTGGGGAATGGCTCTTATTTTTATAAATATGATTCAGTTTTCATTTGAGAAATGAGGCCTTTATCAGAGAAACTTGGCTTCAAAAATTTTTTTCACAGTTACTATTGCTAAATGAAATTCCCTCCATCCTATCTCTCCCCCCCAACCCTCACTTATTCTATTATTTCCTTTCATCCCGTCTCTCCTCAAAGAGGTTTTGCTTCTGATTACTGCCTCCCCCAATTTGCCCTCCCTTATTTAAGCCACCTCCCTCCCTTCTCTTATCCCCCTCCCCTCCTACTTTCCCCGTAGGGTAAGAGAGATTTCTATACCCAATTGAATGTGTGTGTTATTACCTCTTTGAGCCAATTCTGATGAGAGTAAGATTCAATCACCCACCTCTCCCATCTTCCCCTCCACTGTAAAAACTTTTTCTTGCCTTTTTTATGTGAGATAATTTACTCCATTCTACCTTTCTCCCTTTCCTTTTCTCCAAATGCATTGCTCTCTCACTCTTTAATTTTATTTTTTAGTTATCATTCCTCCATATTCAACTCACTGTGCCCTCTGTCTATATATACTCCTTCTAATTGCCCTAATAATGAGAAAGTTCTTGTGAGTTACAAGTATCATCTTCCCAGGTAGGAATGCAAACAGCTTAACCAGTCCCAACAGCTTAACCTTATTGAGTCCCTTTTGATTTCCATTTCCTGTTTACTTTTTTATACTTCTCTTGAGTCTTATATTTGAAAGTCAGATTTTGTATTCAGCTCGTCTTTTCATCAAGAATGCTTGAAAGTCCTCTGTGTCATTGAATGTCCATTTTTCCCCTGAAGGATTATACTCAGTTTTGCTGGGTAAATATTTCTTGGTTGTAATCTTAGCTCCTTTGCCCTCTGGAATATCATATTCCAAGCCCTCCGAACCTTTAATGTAGAAGCTGCTAAATCTTGTGTTATCCTGACTATGGCTCTACAGTTCTTGAATTGTTTCTTTCTGGCTGCTTACAACATTTTTTCTTTGACCTAGTAGTTACAGAATTTGGTTATAATATTCCTGAGAATTTTCATTTTAGGATCTCTTTCAGGAGGTGATAAGTAGATTCTTTCAATTTCTATTTGACCCTCTGGTGCTAGAATATCAAGGCAGTTTTCCTTGATAATTTCTTGAAAGATGGTTTCTAGGCTCTTTTTTGATCATTGCATTCAGGTAATCCAGTAGTTTTTAAATTATCTCTCCTGGATCTATTTTCCAGGTCAGTCATTTTTCCAGAGAGATAGTTCACATTGTCTTCTATTTTTTCATTCTTTTTGTTTTGTTTTATGATTTCTTGATTTCTCATAAAGTCATTAGCTTCCATTTGCTCTGTTCTAATTTTTAAGGCATTATTTTCCTCAGTGAGCTTTTGTATGTCTTTTTTTCCATTTGGCCAATTCTACTTTTTAGTGAGTTTTTTTCTTCAGTGAATTTTTCTGCCTCTTTTTCCATTTAGCCAATTCTGCTTTTCAGGGCATTCTTTTCCTCATTGGCTTTTTGGACTTCTTTTATCATTTGGCCTATTCTGTTTTTTAAGATATTATTTTCTTCTGTGTGTGTGTGTGTGTGTGTGTGTGTGTGTGTGTGTGTGTGTGTGTGTGTGTGTGTCTTCTTTACCAAGATGTTGACTCTCTTTTCGTGATTTCTTACATCACTGTCATTTCTCTTCTCAATTTTTCTTCTACCTCTCTAACTTGATTTTCAAAATCCTTTTTGAGCTTCTCCATGGCCTGAGACCAATTCATATTTTTCTTGGAGACTTTGGATGTAGAAGCTTGACTTTGTTATCTTCTTATTGTGTGTTTTGATCTTCTTTGTCACCATAGTAGCTTTCTATGATCAGAATTTTTTCTGTTTGTTCATTTTCCCAGTCTATTTCTTGACTTTTAATTCTTTGTTAAAGTGGGGCTCTGCTTCCAGGGAGGAGGGTGCACTGTCCCAGGCTTCAGGGGTTTTGTGCAGTTGTTTTCAGATGTAATTCTAGGAACTTGTAAGTTTTTAGTTCTTCCAAGGTGGTATAAGCTAAGCAGAGGTGCTTTTATATTCTTCTGGCCTATAATCTGGTGTGTGAGTGACCATAAGCACCCTTTTCTGCCCTGGAATTGTGATGAGGGTCTCTGCTCCACTGCAGCTGCCAGCTGTGCTATGCTAGTGCTTCTCCTCACCGTGGAACTGCCACCCAGATATGAGTATGGGCAAAGCAGCAGAGTCCTGGCCCCAGTGCTAGCAAAGAGACCCCCATAATCTCCTTCTGATTAGTTGTTTAACCTCCTTACCGTCTGTGGTCTGAGAGCTCTGGAAGGAGGCACTGCTGCTGCTGCTGCTGATTCAATGTTCAGTGGCTCCTAAGGACTGCTCCTGGTTTCCTGGGGCCCGGTCTGCCCTGCCACCCTATGCTGAACTGTGCTCTTCTCTCATCCTGAGAGACAGATCTTTCCTCTTGACCTAAGTTGTCTTTAGCTGAACAGTAATTTCACTCCATCCTTTTGTGGGTTCTGCCACTCCAGAAATTGTTTAATGGCATTATTTAAAGGTGTTCAGAGGAGTTTTGAGGAGAGCTTAGGCAAATTGCTGCCTTTTCTCCACCATCTTGGCTCTGCCCCTAGATATCTCTTACTTGAAATAATTGACCATAATCTATAGCTTTTTTTTTTTTTTTTTTGTGAGGCATTTGGGGTTAAGTGACTTGCCCAGGGTCACACAGTTAGTAAGTGTCAAGTGTTTGGGCTGAGGCCAGATTTGAACTCAGGTCCTCCTAACTTAAGGGCCGGTACTCTATCCACTGCGCCACGTAGCTGCCCCATAATCTATAGCTTTTTAAAAGTCTTTCTCTACCCCTCTTTTCCTTTCCCACAACTCTGTTAATAACAATTTTTGATAATTGATATTCATTAAAAGAGACATTGTTCAATATGAAAAATTTGATTTAATGATTTGAACTTTTCAGAGAAAATCTAAAATGTTTCCAATGGAAAAAAATAATTTAACCTTTGGGGGCTGCATTCCATTTTCATAAATCTTAGTAACAAAGTCTTTCCTAGTGACATCTGCCCTTGTCTTGTCCTCTTTGAAAATAGAGCATAGTTATTTATCATTGTACCCTCCTTCACAGTATATTTTTTTATTTATCACATTTGAACCAACATAGCTTTTACGTTATCCTTCTTCTTCTTCTTTTTTTTTTTTTAGGTGATTAGGGTTAAGTGACTTGCCCAGGGTCACACAGCTAGTAAGTGTCAGGTGTTTGGTCTGAGGCCAAATTTGAACTCAGGCCCTCCTGACTTCAGGGCCGGTGCTCTATCCATTGCGCCACCTAGCTGCCCCTACCTTATCCTTCTTAACTGTTAAATACAGCCATTTTGATTTTTTGAGTTGTTCCCCCTTTGTGGGGCTCATATTCCTTGTCTTTTAATAATTTTACTAGATTTCTCTGGGTCCTATCCAACTACTTTCTAATTTCCTCACATTGTACTGCTCAAGTAGGACCTAGTACTTTAATAAGAACTTGTCTAATGCTGAATATAATAGGGGGATTACCTTGTAGTTTTAATATAGATATCAAGACGAAATCTTAATAGTGTAAAAACACTAGACATTTGACTCTTGAGTCCCCAAGAGACCAAATGGATACTAATCATCAGTCCTGAAAACCAGAATAATTGAGAGATTAGCAGGAATCTTTGTCTCATCTATTGCTACCCTAACAGAAATGCCCTTACTCTCAGAGTATGATGGGAGGCTGAATGAACATTTCTATATATAACTTCCATTTTTGTTCTGCTGACATTCATATATACATGTGTAGGTAATAATCACAAAAATCCTTTCTTAAGACCATGTAGTGCTTTTATACTGGATGTTTGCCTGCTAGGTACTTATGTAACCCACTCTTCTATTTCTTTTCTGACTACTCTCCTCAGTAAGTCCATGGGTCAATTGAAGTCATTCTGAGGTAGGAAAATGTCAACTTGTCAAAATCTTCTAAAATTTTAATTCTGTTCCTCACATACAAACTTCCATTTCCTGATGTAGGCCTTTTTCACTGACTGTCTGAAGTGCCTGAAGTATTTCTGCTCCTTGTCTCTGCCTCTGTGCTTCTCTGACTTCCTTCCAAGGGCCGGAGGAAGTTTCCAATGGAAAAAAATAATTTAACCTTTGGGGGCTGCATTCCATTTTCATAAATCTTAGGAACAAAGTCTTTCCTAGTGACATCTGCCCTTGTCTTGTCCTCTTTGAAAATAGAGCATAGTTATTTATCATTGTACCCTCCTTCACAGTATATTTTTTATTTATCACATTTGAACCAACATAGCTTTTACCTTATCCTCCTCCTTCTTCTTCTTCTTCCTTTTTTTTTTTTTTTTTTTAGGTGATTAGGGTTAAGTGACTTGCCCAGGGTCAGACAGCTAGTAAGTGTCAAGTGTTTGGTCTGAGGAAGTGTTTGGATTCAGAGGAATCCTACCCACTACAGGTAGCTTTTCCCAGCCCCTTCCACTCCTAGTGCATTCTCTTTTAGATTAATTTCCATTTGTATCACATATATCATGTATATATTTAGTTACTTTTATGTTGTTTCACCTAATAGAATGGTAGCCTCCTGAAGACAAGGGTTGTATCTTTGCCTTTTTTGTATGCCCAGTGCTTAGCACAAATGTGTGGCATATAATAAGCACTTAGTGTTTACCAACCACCATTGACTCTGGCCAGCGTGGTATCATCAGGAGACAGCATGGTTCAGTGGAAAGAGCACTGTGGAGTTGAGAGGGCCTAAGCTCAGAATCTTGTGATGTTGAGTAAAGCCCTTCTCCTTCCTGTTTCTCAGTGTTCTCAGTTTCCTTGTCTCCAAAATCATGGTATTGAACAAGATGGCTTCTAAGATTCCTTCCAACTCTAGAATATGATCCTACTGTGTAATCTATAGTGATTGATGTGTCTGAGTTTGAGAAATCTTTAGGACTGCCTTGTGATGTCCAGTAGATAGTAGGATATGGGGGGACTGGAGCTCAGTAGAGAGATGAGGACAGGATTTATATTGTTACTACTCTAGTGTGTAATATGGTGAAGTGGAAAGACCTGGCAACACCTATGGCTGGAATTTGATGCTTCTATACCTCTTACTCCTAGCTTATTTAGCTTCTTTCAAGATTCAACTAAAATCCTACCACAGAGAAGCCTTTTCTGGACCCAGTCCCTTCCCACTGAATTTATTCTTTTTGATTTGCTTTACAACGGTATATGTCTTGTAGGTACATAGTTATTTTTGTCTTCCTCATCTACAATGTGACCTACTTGAGAGCAAGGACTTTTTTTTTTAAGAGCTTTTTTTAAATTAATTTATTTTGATTTATCAATAATTACTTCCATATGCTTTTGAGTTTAAAATTTTTCTCCCCCTTCCTCTCCACCACCCTCCCCAAGACGGCACACAATCTGATATAGGCTATACATTTACATTCATATTAAACATATTTTTACATTAGTGATATTGTAAGTAAAAATTAAAACCAATAGGAGGAACCATCAGAAACAGGAAACAAAGCTCAACAGAAGAGAAAAAAGATAGCAATTCAACTTCCGCAGTTCTTTCTTTGGATGTGGATAGCATTTTCTATCACAAGGCCTCTGGAGATGTCTTAGATCCTTGTATTGTCAGGAAGGGTTAAGTTTATCAATATTAGTCATCACACAACGTGGTTATTATTGTGTACAACATTCTCTTGGTTCTGCTCACTTCACTCAGCATCAGACCATACAAGTCTTTCCAGGTTTTTCTGAAGTCAGCCTGTTCATCATTTCTTATAGCACAATAGTATTCCATCACATTCATATACCATAACTTGCTCAGCCATTCCCCAATTGATGGGCATCCTCTCAATTTACAATTCTTTGCCACCACAAAAAGAGCTGTTATGAATATTTTTGTACAGGTGGGTCCTTTTCCCATTTGTATGATGTCTTTGGGATATAGCCCTAGAAGTGCTTTTGCAGGGTCAAAGGGTATGCACATTTTTATAGCCCTTTGGGCATAGTTGCAAATTGTTCTCCCAAGTGGTTGGATCATTTCACAACTCCACCAGCAATGCATTAGTGTTCCAATTTTCCCACATCATCTCCAACATTTATCATTTTCCTGTTTTGTCATGTTGGCCAATCTGATAGGTGTGATGTGGTACATCAGAGTTGTTTTGATTTGCATTTCTCTAATCAATAGTGATTTAGAGCATTTTTTCATATGACTGTAGATGGCTTTAATTTCTTCATCTGAGAACTGTCTGTTCATATCCTTTAACCATTTATCAATTGGGGAATGGCTTGTATTCTTATAAATTTGACTTAATTCTCTATATATTTTAGAAATGAGACCCCCTTTTTTTGTATTCTGCCTAGAGGCAGTTAGGTAGCACAGTGGATAGAACACTGGGCTTGGAGTCAAGAAGACCTGAGTTAAAATTCCTCCTCATATTTTTTAGCTGTGTGACCCTGGACAAGCCATTTAACCTCTGTCTGCTTCACTTTCCTCTGTAAAATAAGGATAATTATAGCATATACCTTCTAGGGTTGCTATAAGAATCAAATGAGATAATATTTGTAAAGCTCTTAGAATAGTTCCTGGCATATAAGGTAATTAATAAATGCTCATTTTCTTCCTTCCTAACCTTAAAGCTTAGCAAACGCTTGGCACATACAAGATATATTTAATAAATACTTGTTGATTGTCTGGATTCAGATTTTGCTGCTTGGTCTCAGAATCTGATTAACATTTACTATTCGAATTGCTGTAGTCATCCTCACTCAACACATCCCAGCCTAAGTTCTCTCATTTGTAAAATAAGGGGCGTTAGATTATTTCTGGAATTCTTAAGTAGGGGTTTGTAAGCTTAAAAATAAGTATTTTTATAACTTTCAAAGATAATTGATAATTAATTTACTTTGTAATCCTTTGTGTTTTATTAATTTAAAAACATTTATTCTGAAAAGAGTTCCTAGGCTTCACCAAACTACCAAAAAGTCCCTGCCCACCAAAAGTTAAGAAACCCTAGACTAGATGATCTTTAAAGTTTTTTCAAATTCCAAATATATTTTAGTAACCTCTTAATCCTCCCTTCCTACCTCTAACCTACCCCCTCATGCAAATTACTTCTAGATTCTAAAATAAAGCTTTCATTATATTATATCCTCATTCAAAATCATAGATTTTTCATTATTGTGATTTAAGAATTAATGGAGACTAAGTGTTACAGAGTCACATAGTTGTTTAGAAACTTCATAACGAGAATAATGAATAAGTATACATTCTGTGATTCAGATAATAGATATTTACCTTATTTACACGCTATGGTCAGCTTTGCCAGGAAACATAATTGGATACTTTATCAAAGGTTTCATCAATGTGGATGCTCCCTCTCCAATACAGATTATGACATCTCTACCGTTCTCCTCTTCCCCCTTACTAAATAGTCTTTAAGAGTTGTCCCTCCTGAAAAAATTATCACACTATGGCCAAATTTATCTAATCTAGTGTTCTTTAGATCATAAGTAGACAAGCTGTCCCTGAGCCTATACTTGAACCCTTTTCAGCTTTGTTGGGACCTTCCAGAGCTTGCACTCCACTTGTGTAACCTTTGAGGTGAGGTCATGGGATCATCTTCGTGCTACTATAAAAGCATTGTAATGGAACATCAGTAAGATTTTATTTTTCTCTAAATCTGGACCTGTGATTGCACTTAAATAGGGAGATCCTAGTAGTTAAGAACCTTTGGTGTAAAGGGAAAAGAAGGTCTAGGACAGAACTTTGGGAAATACCTCTGATTGGGAACACTATATGGATGATAAACCAGCCAAGGAGACTGAGAAGGACTGGTCATAAAGGTAGAAGAGGAACCTGGAGATCAGTGTCGCATAAACTATAGGAAGTAAAGAGTGGTTAATAGTGTCAAATGTGACAGGTTAACAAGAATTAGGAATGAGAAAAGACCATTGTATTTAGCCATTAACACAGTGACCTCAATTTTCTTAGTAAAGTAAAAAGTATTTGGGGGGATAAGGAGAAGAGGAGATATGGGAGACTTTGAGAGAAGAGAAGGTTTGGAATAGCTTTTATGGGGAATGAGAATTGGGGAGGAATAAAAAGACTGCTTTGATAGAGTGAGGGCCCAGTTGAAGTTGGATAACATGAATTTGTAATGTATCTAGTAGACTACATCGTGAGACATCTTCCAGCTGAGTTCTGTAGCTGGTAAGTAGGAGTGGAGGATGCAGACAATGGAAATAATTCAGGGCTGAGGTTTGGCAACAAAAAATATTAGCACTTTTAAAAGTGGGTTAAAGATAAATATCGAAACTGTATTTCAATATAATTCATTTCCTTTGTAATCCTATTAGGGATTTTAAATATTCTATGCATTTTAAAACATTCTGAGAAGGAGTTCTTAGGTTTTATCAGACTGCCAAATGGATCCATGCCACAAAAAAGGTCAAGTTTAATGGGATCTGTGGGTAGAACTTTTAGTCAAAATGGCAAACTTAATATTAGAATTGGCTACTGTTTTAGAGGATTCCTGTATTGCCAATGTAACTCTTATTTAAAAGAAGGAATCCAAGCGTGACCCTAGGATCTTTAAACTGTCTAGTCTTCCATGATAGGCATCTGATGCAATCAGAATAAAGATTGGAATCAATGAATACTTAAATCAATATTATCTTTGGAGAATAGATAATATAGTTTCTCTAAAGAGAAATCATGTCTGAATAATATACTTGATTTCTTTAAGTTCATCAATAAAAGTATACAAGAGAGAACTGGTAATTAATTTATTTAGACTCTCAAAATCATTAACAAGGCAGCCTGCCTGTAAAGGGAAATTTTTTCTAATTGAGTTGCCATGAGATTTAGAATATTTTATCATGGAAACCATTTACAGGTATAAAAAACTTTCTAAAGGCAAAGGGAAAAGAATAATCATCTCGCACTTAAAACAGCTGAATTCCCAAAGAACAAGTGCTAAGAAACTATTTTAGCTAACATTTTATAAGTAATTTTGAAGATGCTATATGTAATATCTCCAAGTTTGAAGATGACACTAAACACCCTCTGGCCAAAAAAAAAAAAAAGGCAAACTAATAGGAATGAATTTCTAGAATTTTTTATGAAATGGCGAGTGGACAGAAAAATCATAGGTTTCGTATATTAAAGTAATACACTTAGGAATGTATATTATAAATTATGACTGTAAGAGATAGATTTTTAAACCATTAATTACAACCCATGAAAGAACAATCTAAAGCTCATTGTCACTTGTTTCTTGGGCAAATCTAATGCTGCTATATAGCCACAGGCCAAACAAATGTTTGACTTCAAATATCAGAAGTGAAAAAAAGGCACACCCTTTTACAAAACCGTGGCGAGCATAGATCAACAGAATGTACAGAAAAGGATAACTTAAGTGAGGGTTTTGACCTAAAGTTATTTTCTAAAGTTTTTAAAGTTCAGGACTTGGGAAATTAACAAATGTTTATTAAGCTCCTACTTTGTATCTGGTACCAAAGAACTTAAATCTAACAGGAGAGACATAAGTATATAAAAGTATACATATCAAGCAGGCAGAAAGCTGTCTTGGATGAGAAGGTAGTACTGCCAGGAAAAGGACCTTTTACAGAAGGTGTATTTAACCTGTATTTTAAAGGAAACTATGGGACTCTTAAGTGGCTGAGATGAGGAGAGGGAGAATTCCAGACATGGGAGACAGCCAGTGAAAAAAGGACAGAGGTAGGAGATGGGAAATATCAAATAGGCTGCTCTGACTGGATCATCAAATGTGTGGAGGGCATTAATGTGTAACTGGACTAGAAAAGTAGGAAACAGACTGTGTGAAAGCATAAGCTGAGATGCCATGTGATAAGAGTTCCCTGACTCAGAGATCATCTACTAGTCCATAGGTTCCCAAAGTGGGCGATACTGCCCCCTGGAGGGCACTGGAACAATGGAGAGAGGGGCAGTGCCTCTGGTGCAGTGGCGGGTGTTGAATAAAAATAAAAGTTAACTTAATCTAAGGGGGTGGGGGAGCTGAGTAAATTTTTTGTAAGGGGGTAGTACGCCAAATAAGTTTGGGAACCTCTGATGGTTCAGCCTGCTCCTTTTGTGTTTTTCTTTCTCTCTTTCTCTTTTTTGAATGGGCAGTGGGGGGAGGGGGAGTGGTAAGTGACTTGTCCAGGGTCACACAGCTAGTAAGTGTTATGTGTCTGAGGCCAGATTTGAACTCAGGTCATCCTGACTCTAGGGCCAGTGCTCTATCTCCTATGCCACATAGTTGCCCCAGAGGTCAAATGTGTTCTTTTTTTCTTTCCTGCTCCTTTTGTGAGTGAGAAAACTCAGGCAGTTTTGAATTTTCATTTGTTTTGTACGGTGGACATGTGTTAAGAAATTAATAGATTGGTCCAGTATTGACTTTTCCCTCAATATTATGATTTATTTATAGAGAGCATAGTATAATTCTTAAACTTACCATAGTGCCTGGCACATATTAGTCACTTAATAAATGTTTATTGACTAAGCCCCCTCCCTTCTTTCCAGTCCTACACCTTACCCCTTACCATACATTCTTCTATCCAGTGACACTGGCCTCTTGGCTCTTCCAGGAGCAAGACTCCATCTCTTGACTCCAGGCATTTTCCACTGCCTCTCCCTTATGCTTGGAGTGCTCTCCCTTCCTCAGCTCTACCTTCTGACTTGCTTGGTTTCCTTTAAATCCCATCTTATACCGGAAGCTTTTCCCAGCCTCTTTTAATTCTGGTGCCTTCCTTTTGTTTCCTATTTATCATGTATATAGCTTGCTTTGTATGTATTTGTTTGCATGTAGTCTCCCCCATCCTTCCGTAAGCTTCTTGAGAGCAGGGACTGTCTTTCACCTCTTTTTATATCCCCAGGGCTTAGCACAGTGCCTGGCCAATAGTATAAATTTAAGAGATATTGATTGATTGACTGAAAACTAAACTCTGTGACCCTGGCCAAATTACTTAATCTCCCCATGCTTTAGGCTATAACCTGAGATTTATCTACTAAATTCAAAATCTTGAATTCATCTGTAGCTTTTCCTTCTACCACTTCCCTAGAATCATATCAGTTACCCAGTGTTGTAAATTCTATCTTCACAACATCTCTTTTATACATCGCCTTCTTCTCATCCATACAATCTGTCTCATTGTTCATACCTTCATCACCTCGTCTAGAGAATTGCAGTAGCCTCCTAATTGGTGTCCCTTCTCCAGTCTATCCTCCACCTTACTGCCAAACTGATATTTCTGAAACATCTGACACTTCCTTTGCCTCCCTCCCCCATTATCTTAAGTGGTTACCAGTCATCTCTAGACTAAGACACAAAATCCTCAACCTGACATTTAAAGCCTTCCATAATCTGGTTCCAACTTACTTTCCAACTTTATTTCATATTATTTCCTCTTACACACATTCTCTGTTCTAGTCAAACTGGGCTACTAACTGTTCTTTGTATTTGAGATTCCATTTCCCACCTCTCCACTACTACATAAGTGGTCCCTTTTGTCTGAAATGCATTCTCTCGTCACCTCCACTATGTAAAATCTCTAGTTTCCTTCAAAACACTGCTAAGGTTTCACTTTTATTTGAATTCTTGCAGTAATACTTCAAGTATAGGGGTGGGGAACCTACAGCCTCGAGGCCACATATGGCCTTCTAGGTCCTTGGGTGTGGCCTTTTGACTGAGTCCAAGTTTTATAGAACAAATCCTTTTGTTAAGGGGATTTATTTGTTCTGTGAAATTTGGATTCAGTCAAAGGGCTGCACTTGAGGATGTAGAGGGCCACATTTGGCCTTGAGGCCTCAGGTTCCCCACCCCTGTCCTAGTACCTGCCTCACAGGGTTATCTTGAATATCAAATGAGTTAATATAGATTAACTACTTAAAATGGCGTCTAAATGCCATCTATTTATTTATTTATTTATTTTTATGACTAGCTGAAAGACAGTGTGGGCACTAATCTATCATCCATATTCTCTCATGTTTGCATTACTTCTGCTTCTAAACAGTTCCAAAGGTGAAATAACTGCTATAGTTTCGTTTTTAAAGAGTATATTTCATAGAAAAAACCTGGGGGGGGGGGGCGATGGAAATAGGGTGGTCTTATTCTTAGTTGTTTAATTTTTCCAATTTTTACACTTAAGAGCAAGATTTAGAAAATGATCAGGTCATATGACACTAAACTGAATGTTAGAGTTCCAGGAGTTTCAAGCTTTTGAGCCTGGAAATAAGATGTCTCAGAAACCTCTACATAATCAAAGTTATGTTTCTGGGGCTTCCCTTAGTGCAAATTCATTCATTTAATGTCATTCTTAACAAACTTTGTTTTCCCATCCATAATGGATTATGATATTGGACCAGATGGTTTCCGAAATCCCTTCAAGCTCAAATCTGTGATGCAATCTATTGATTATATTTTATAGAATTAAGGGAATTAGAAGTAGACATAATGACAAAATGACAAATTAGCTGATAGTCTGATGTGGAGAGGATAGCTGCATAACAGCAACATGCAATAGTGTTATTAATAATGAAGACCCTGAGTCATGAATGAATATAAAACTCATTTATATGGTATAGCACTGTATGATTACAAAGAATTTTGCATACATTTTTATTTAATCCTTACAACTTTCCTTCAGGTATATAGTGCAAGTCATTACTCCATTTTTACAGTTTGGGAATATGAATTTAGGAGGTTAAAGTAACTGGTCCAAGATAACAAAATTAACAAGAACCCAGAATTCTGATGGATGTACAGTGACCTTGCTACTTCTGCATGAATCTGACTGATTCTAGTGTTTCATTTACAGTTTAATTATGAAATGATAGAAGCTAACATGTTGTGATTAAGAACATTAAAGGAATGACAAATTAATTTGTCTTACAGTCATGAAGAGACATTATTGACAAATCTGGTTGTGTAGGTTAATGATTTCTTGGTTCTGGAGTCCTTCATAAATTTTCCATGGCAACGAAATATGCTTTAACCACTCAAGAAGGATGAATCAAAAAAAAAAAAAAAGAAAAGAAAAGGGGAAGGAGGAGGGTCTTTTAGTATGAAGTTAGTCTTTTAAAGCGTTAACAGTTTAATATTGGCCAATCTTTCCAGACTGTGGCTCCTGGCCTCTTTCAAATAGGTTACTTTCCTTTGGCTGTCACGAAAACAGAAAACACCTAACACTACTATGTTAACTAATGTGGTCTTGGATTTCTTAAACAAGACTGAATGCTTGGTTATTTTTTGTTTATGTAAAAGCTAATTCTTACTCTTTGCATCTATTTTAGTAATAGTTATGCACGAGTGCGAGCTGTGGTGATGACCCGGGATGACTCTAGTGGTGGATGGTTACCACTTGGAGGAGGTGGACTGAGCTCTGTCACTGTCTTTAAAGCCCTTCATCAGGAAGAGAATGGCAGCTATGCTGACTTTATTATTCATGGAGAGCGACTCAGGGACAAAACGGTAATAAATTTGTATCCTTAAGATGTGTAATAATTTCTTACGTTATATATAATCTTAAAGGACTTCTGAAGAACAATGAATTTATTGCTAGTAATGGGATGAAACTCCTCTTCCCCACTATACTAACCCTGCTTCCCTTCTTCTTTTTTATTTTGTTCTTTGTAGCTCAGTTAAGGCTCACTTACACATCTTCTTTAATCCCATCCCTCCCCTACATTTTCAGTTCTTACCTATTTACCTTAGAAAAAAGTTTTCCTTCTCTTCATTCTATTTATGAGCTTTAAAAGTTATCCTAATCATAACTAAACAAATTATCATAGAAATTTAACTTGTGTCAAGCAGAGGAAAATTTACACATTTTATACCGAAATTAAATATAACAAAGAACAAAACACCAAACTTGTGTAAAATCTTTGAAATTGGAAAAAAAAATCATTGAGAATATGTCGCTGTCTCTCTAAAATCTCATCCTCCTCTAATTAAATCTCCTTGTGTTAATCATTCAAATTACTTAATAGATTTTATGGTTTTGTTGTTTTGTTCCAATAGTGTCATTTTCCACCCTATTTCCTTGCAGATGTGCAGTACTTTTTAGCACATTGATTAAGTGGTCTTTTGTGGACTGTCCTGAGAACATAATTAGTTATAATTTTTCTATAGGAAAATGTCTCTCGAATTCCAGACACCTAACTTACAAATGAACCTATTTTCAAACTCTTTCATTATCCAACTAACTGGAACTTTTGAATTTTTAACACACTGGGTGCTATTAAGCTGTAACCACAGTATTATAAAACGTCAGGCTTCTAGAATAGGGTATTGATTGTTGCAAAAAGCATTCCTGTTTGAAAAGTGATTCTTAATTGAATTATATGTAACTTCTGATGAGGATAGAGGTTGATATGATTAAAAGGCAGTTCACTTTTAAGAGTTGCCTAGGACTCGGTCCCAAAACTGTCAGAGACAGGGCTCTGACTTGGGTCTTCCTGAGTCTGCTCTTACAGAACTTTGCTTCTGTTATGTTTCTCTTCATCAGACTTTGCACGTAATAGGTGCTTAATTAAGGTTTGTCAAAGTGAAGTAAATTGACCTGTCAGTAAAAGATTTCGGTGAATAAGAATGATGTGATAGTTTAGAAAGACTAGAAAAACAGAGTTGAGGCCCTCAGATCCCAGAATGGATGGAGAGCATAACCATAACCAGAAGAAAAGCTCTTTAGGATGTTGTCTATACATATTGGCAAGAGAACATCAATTAAGTTGGTAGTTAGGTGCGTGCCTAGACCAGGGGTGGGGAACCTGCAGCCTCAAGGCCAAGGATTTGTTCTGTAAAATTTGGACATAGTTGAAAGACGTTACCAAAGGATTTAGAAGGCCACACGTGGCCTTGAAGCCCCAGGTCCCTCACCCCTGGCCTAGGCCTTTTCTTTTTTTTTTAAACCATAACCCAGAGAGGATGGGACTGTGGCTCTAACCCCAGGGAAAAGGACCCATTTCTTCATAGACTGAGGAAACTAAATGATAAAGTTCTGCCTGAATCTAATGGAAGATGAAGTGGGATGGGGTAACAGGACCAGGATGGACCTGCAAATTAGAAAGAGAGAAAAGGAAAGCCCTAAAAAGAAATTCTTTAATACCCTAAGCCTGCATTGAGTCGATTGAGTAGTAGAAAGGTATAATGTTTAAATTGTGAATAATTTTTACCATTTTGTTGTTGTTATTATTCAGTCATTTTTCAAGTCTTGTCTGACTCTTTGTGTCCCAATTTTTGGGGTTTTCTTGGCAAAGAAACTGGAATGGTTTCCCATTTCCTTCTCTATTTTACAGATGAGGAAATTGAGGCAAGCTGGGTTAGGTGACTTGCCCAGGGACACACAGCTAGTAAGTGTCAGAGGTCAGATTTGACCTCAGGAAGATGAGTCTTTCTAACTCCATGCCCTGGGCTTTGAGGGAAAAAGGGATTCAACAGCAGGAAGAAATATGGAAGGGAATACATTCCAAGGATAGTTGACTAAGATGCACAGACACATGGCACGATAATACGGGGACCAGCCAGTTGTTGAGTATAGCCACACCATAGAGTATGTCAAGGGAAATAACAGGAACACAGGAGTGATGACATTTGTGAATGCGGACAGATTTGAGGTTTGTTACCAATGAATTGTATTGGGTGGGGTGGTGACATGAAGGCAGGGGAAAAGGCAAAGATAATTTAGTTTTGAGCCTGGGTGACTAGAATAATGGTGAAGCCATCCACAGAAGAAATGGAGAAGGAGAGAGATGGGTAGAGCTTTGTCAGGTGTAGGGAGAAAGAAACGGAGTTCTATTGTGAACATTTTTAGTTTGTTGTGGGAAGGGGAAGTGAAAAAGCATTTATATTAACACCTAATATGTGCTAGGCAGTGTGCTAAGTGCTTTTACAAATATTAATCTTATTTGATTCTCACAACAACCCTGTGAGGTAGGTATTATTGTCTTCATTTTATAGTTGAGGAAATTGAGACAAAACCTCTAAAGAGATACATATAAAATAGAGGTTAAGTGACTTGCTTAGGGTTACACAGCTAGTAAATGTCTGAGGTGGAACTTGAACTGAGGTCTTCTTAACTCCAGGCCCAGCACTTTGTACTTTGCACCACCTTGATGCTTAGCTGTTGTGGTATCAGAAGGAGATTCATCTATGGCCAGCAGAAATCTAGGGGTATAAGAATTATACTCAGGAGAGATAGGGTTTGGGGAGGCAGGATGATATAGTAGAAAAAACATTAGACTTAGAGTTGTCAAGCCCAGATTCCAGTCTCCTACAGAATCACAAATGTTCTTAGTCTCAGTTTTCTCATTTGTAAAATGGGGATAGAAAATGTTATTAGTCTCAGTTTTCTCATTTGTAAAATGGGGATAGAAACTTGCTTTGTAAACCATAAAAAAATATAAATATGAGTTACTCTTATTTTATGGATATCTCTGTAGCTTACATGATTATTCTTCAGTTTAGAATTTCAGTATTTATTGAGCACTTTGCTTTTTTTCTAGTCTCATGCTAGGTATTAATATAAGTGATCCATGAAACACAAAGTCATAATCCATTTCCAGAAGGAGATAATTTTAGTTTCCTGTTGTGGGAGATATTTTTGTAGTTAGCCTCCTTTGCTTTTAAAATTATGAAGAGATTCTAGATATATGTGGTGTCTGAATTTTTTATTTCTAATCTTATTCTGTTGTCATTTTTACATTGCACTTCTCACACAGATGTATGAACATAGCAGAATATCCTTGAGCTGCCTGATTTGACTCTGCTAATTCTGAGTAAAAATTATTTAATACTCAATGTATCTTTGGTTTTTGATATCCTAGTAGGCCTTGTTTAGTAAATATTATGATTGAACTAGATGTTCTCCTATCTTTAGTTCATTCTGCCCTGTTGGTGAAAAGGAGATTAAACTTCATAAAATCATAAACTTTATGAAGCTGGAAGAGTTCTTAGAGATCATCTAGTCCAGGGGTGGGGAACCTGTGGCCTTCTAGGTCCTTGGGTGCAGCCTTTTGACTGAGTCCAAGTTTTACAGAACAAATCCTTTTATTGAAGGGATTTGTTCTGTGAAGTTTGAATTCCGTCAAAGGGCTTCACTTGAGGACCTAGAAGGCCACGTGAGGCCTCGAAGCCACAGGTTCCCCAGCCTTGATCTAGTTCAATTCCATTCATTTTGTCGATGAGAAAACTCATATTCAAATAAGTTAGGTGAGATGAGTGTGGCCCAGTGGAGGCACTTTTCTTCTCAGGTGCTCTCTCTCCCTAGGCTGGGTTGGACTCCTCACCTGCACCCTATTTAGTCAGTCAAGAGGATGGCTCTGGAGTGTGATGGAATGGTAAAAAGATTGTGATTTGGTAATAGAAGTTTGGAATTTTGCATATGACAGTTCAGTACTTGTGAGTGACGGAAATATTAAGGCCATGACTGTCCCTGTGTGTAGCTGAGGTAGAATGGAGGAGGAGGGTTGAGCAACTGGAAAGGCCCTTAACCCTGTCTGCCTCAGTTTCCTCATCTGTAAAATGAGCTGGAGAAGGAAGTAACAAACCACTCCGGTATCTTTGCCAAGAAAATTCCATATGGGGTCACAAAGAGTTGGACACAACTGAAAATGACTGAACGACAACGTTTAATTTCAGTTGTTTTGTTCTTGGTCTTTACATTGTTGCAATTGTTGTAGTTGTCTTGGTTCTGCTTACTTCACTTTTCATCAGTTAATACAACAAATCTATGCTTCTTTATGACCATGTCTTTATGTTTTCTCACAGCACAGTAATGATTGTGAGTTCCTGTGTCGTAGTTTGTTTATCCGTTTTCCAGTTCTGGTTTTGGTTCTTTGATGCCTTGAACAGCGCTGCTATAAAACAAGTTCTCCCACGCTGCATGTCCCACAAGTGTCTGTGTAGGACATGGTGCCTCTTTTCTTTGTTACTGATGGCCATATCCCTCGCAATGAGTTCTCTGGATCAAAGGACAGGGATACTTTATTTCTCTTTATTATGTAATTCCAAATTACTTTATGAAATGTTTGTATTCGTAGCCCCACAAAAGGTGGGTTAGGAAGCTTATCTTTCCACAACCCTTTCCAGTGTTGACTGTAATCATCTATTGTCATAGCTGCTGATTTGTTGATTGTAAGGTAAAATATAGAGCTATTTTGATTTGTATTTTTTTATTGTTATTTTAAGAGATTCCTACATAATCTGCTGTTCTGGAGAACTCTTTGTAAATATCCTTTAACAACTTTAGGGGTGATTTTTAGTCTTATATTCAGGCTATACCAAAAGTCTTAGTGGAATTTTATCCTAATTTCTTAAAAGTCCACTAAGACTTTTGGGACATAATGTATTTATTAGTTATGTGTATATGTGTGTGTGTGTGTGTGTGTGTGTGTATACATACATATATACATACATATACCTTTGAACATCAGCAGTATTTAATTATTTTCCCTTTTGATGCATCAGTACTATTCATGGAAAAGCTTTTTAATTTCATGTAATCAAAATTATTTTTATCTTTTATTATTTTCTCTATCCCTTGATTAGTTAAGAATTAATCCCCTACTTTAGCTGAGAAGGTTATATGATCTACTTGTAAGATTTTTTATTATTGTTAATATTCAGATCAAGTATCTATTTTGAATTTCTTATAGAATTCATTTTAAGATGTTGGTCTAAACCTAATTTTTTCTAAATTGCTTTTAAGTTGTCTCAGAAGTTCTTATCAAACAGGTAGTTCTTTCCTAAGTAATTTAGGTCTTCAGGTTTTATAAACCTTGGCTTTATTGAATTTATTTCTGACCTTTTTTGTCTAGTCTTTTCCATTGATCTTCTTTTCCTGCTTTTTAGACAGTACTAAATGGTTTTATTGATTGTTGCATTCTACTACAGTTTAAGGTCTGGAAGTATTAGTCCCCCTTCCTCATTACCTTTTAAAAAATTTTTACCTTGACATTCTTCTAGAAGTTTTGATCTTCTAAGTGAACTTTGAGGTTTTTTCTTTTGCAAGTTTTCTTTTTTATAGTTTCTTTTAAAGATTTTAAAATAGTATTTTATTTTTTCAAATCACATATAAAGACAATTTTTAACATTCATCTTTTATAAAATCTTGAGTTCCAAAATTTCTCCCTATTTTCCTCATCTGCCCTCCTCCCTAAGGTTTTAATTTTTTTCCCCTAGCTCTGTGAAATAGCCCTTTGTTAGTTTGATTAGTAGAGCACTAAATTCTTAAATATGTTCTGTTTGTGTTGTAATTTTTATTATACTGGCATGGCCCAGTCATGATGAGCACTGAATATTTCTCCAGCTATTTAGGTTGTTCTTTAAACCTTTAAGGAGTATTTTGTAATGGACTCTATACAGATATTTAGTTTGCTTTGGTAGATTGACTGTCAAATATTTTATGCATTCTGTAGTTATTCTGGATGGCATTTCCCTTTCTATTGCCTCTTCTATTTTGTTGCTACTATAAAAATTTTATTGGGTTTTGCAGTTTTATTTTGTGGCTTGCAACTTTGCTCAATCTTTAATTATCTTGTTTAGTTTCTTTAGTGATTCCCTAGACTTTTCTAAGTGAAATCATTAGGTAATCGACACATAGACATAGTTTAATCTCCACTTTTCTTATCTCTGTGTCTTTAATTTCTTAGTTTTTTTTAAAAGATCCTTCTCTACCTTTACTTTATAGGATTTGTGACATAAATGGATGTTGTACTTTGTCAAAGACTGCATCTATTGAGATAGACTTATAGGTTTTGGATGTTTTTGTTTTTAATGAGATAATGTTAATTGCATTCTTAATGTTGAAACATACTTAGGTGATTTATATAACTCTAACTTGACCATAATGTTTTGTTTTGTTTTTTAATAATTGCTGTCTTTTTGCCAGGGAATTTTATTTAAAAATTTTGAATTACTATTCATTTTTTCAGGGGGGAGGAATCCTTCCTTGTTTTAAGTATAGGGCCTTTATGTCTCTTAAACAGAGTTTGATACAGTGATTTTGTTTTTCTTCAGTTTAAAAAAAAATTTGTGCAGTGTAGATATTGTTTCTTAAAAGTTTCATTTAGAGGAGGCAGAGCCAAGATGGTGGAGTGAAAGCAGTGACTTGCTTGAGCTCTCCCCCAAACCCCTTCCAAATACCTATAAAAAATGGCTCTAAACAAATTCTAAAGCAGCAGAACCCACAAAAAGACAGAGTAAAACAAATTTCCAGCCCAAGACAACCTGGATGGTTGATTGGAAAGGTATATCGCCGTGGGCAGGGGAGAGGAGGGCAGTGCGGTGGGTGTGGGCGGTGGGTGTGGGTGGGCAGGCCGCAGTGACCCTGGAGCAGGCGTCAGAGATTTGAATGTGGGCAGCTGTGGCAGTTTCCAGACTTCTCAACCCATGAACACCAAAGACAACTTAGAAGGTCAGTGGGAAAAGTCTGTGAATGCGGTGAAAGAAGGAGCTAGATCTCAGCTGCAAATCCCGAGCGCAGCCTCTAGGGCAGCGGCTGCCTCCTGAGCTTCCGGCCCACAGACTGAGGGGGATTCAAGTGGCTGATCAGAGGGGGATCGCAGGGATCTCTTTGCCAGTGCTGAGTCAGGAATCTCTTGCTGTGCCTGTGCTTGGATCTGGGTCACAGTTCTGAGGGGCGGTCCTGGGGCTAGGAGGAACGCTGGTGTGGTGGAGCTTGTTGTGGCTGTGGAGAGGAAACACCTTGCCCCTTATCATATCACCTTGGAAGAACTGAAAATTTACAGGTCCCTAGAGGTATCTCTGAGAACAGCTGTACAAACCCCCTAAGCTTGGAACAGTGTATTCTCCACATTGGAAACAGACTCTGACCTTAACAAAGAATTTAAAACTCAAGTAATTGGCCAAGATCATGCATAAGCAGCTCAAAAAGAGTCAGTCTGTATTATCTTGCTTTATTGACAAGGAAGATCAAAACATGCAACCAGAAGAAGACAACCAAGTCAAAGCTCCTACATCCAAAGCCTCCAAGAAAAATATGAATCTGTCCCAGGCCGTGGAAGAGCTCAAAAGGGATTTTGAGAAGCAAGTAAGAGAAGTAGAGGAAAAACTGGGAAGAGAAATGAGAGTGAAGCAAGAAAATCATGAAAAACAAGTCAACTGCTTGCTAAAGGAGACCCAAAAAAATATTGAAGAAAATAACACCTTAAAAAATAGCCTAACCCAAGTGGCAGAAGAGGTCCAAAAAGCCGGTGAGGAGAAGAATGCCCTAAAAAGCAAAATTGGCCAAGTGGAAAAGGAAGTCCAAAATCTTACTGAAGAAAATACTTCCTTAAAAATTAGAATAGAGCAATTAGAAACTAGTGACTTTATGAGAAATCAAGACACTGTAAAACAAATCCAAAACAATGAAAAATTAGAAAACAATGTGAAATATCTCATTGGAAAAACAACTGACCTGGAAAATAGATACAGGAGAGAGAATTTAAAAATTATTCGACGAAAGCCATGTTCAAAAAAAGAGCCTAGACATCATCTTTCAAGAAATTATCAAGGAAAACTGCCCTGATATTTTAGAACCAGAGGGCAAAATAGAAATGGAAAGAATCCACCGATCTCCTCCTGAAAGAGATCCCCTAAGGAAAGCTCCTAGGAATATTGTAGCCAGAGTTCTCAGGTCAAGGAGAAAATATTGAAAGCAGCTAGAAAGAAACAATTCAAATATTGTGGAAACACAATTAGGAAGATTTAGCAGCACTACATTAAGGGACCTCAGGGCATGGAATATAATATTCTGGAGGGCAAGGAGATGGGATTACAACCAAGAATCACCTACCCAGCAAAACTGAGTATAATCTTTCAGGGAAAAAATGGTAATTTAGTGAAATAGAGGACTTTCAAGCATTCTTGATGAAAAGACCAGAGCTGAATAGAAAATTTGACTTTCAACTACAAGACTCAAGTGGAACATGAAGAGGTAAACAGGAAAGAGAAATCATAAAAGACTTACTAAGGTTGAACTGTTTACATTCCTTCATGGAAAAATGATATTTGTAACTCATGAGACCTTTGTCAGTATTAGAGTAGTTGGAGGGAAAAAATTATATGTATGTATAGATAGATAGATACATAGATACATAGATAGAGGGCACAGGGTGACTTGAAGATTAAGGGGTCATATCTGGAGAATAAAATTAAGGGGTGGAGAGGATTATACTAGGAGAAGGAGAAAGGGAGAGGTAGAATGGGGTAAATTATATCACAAAAAAAAAAACCAGAAAAGGCTCTTACAGTGGAGGGGAAAGGGGGAAGGTGAGAGGGAATGAATGAATCTTATTCTCATAGGGTTTGACTTAAGGAGGGAATAATATACTCACTCAATTGGGTATGGAAATCTGTCTTACCTTACAGGAAAATAGGGGGGAAAGGGGACAGGAGAGTAGGGGGATGATAGAAAGGAGGGCAGATTGGAAAAGGGGATAATCAGAAACAAATACTTCTGATGAGGGACAGGGTCAAAAGAAAGAATAGAATAAATGGGGCAGGATAGGATTAAGGGAAATAGAGTTAGCTTTTCATAGCATGTCTACTATGGAAGTGTTTTATATAACTGCACATGTATAAGCTATATTGAGTTACTTGCCTTTTCAATGAGGGTGGTGGGGAGGGAGGAAGGGAGAAAATTTAGAACCCAAAGTTTTAAAAACACATGTTTAAAAAAAACGTTTTCACCTGCAACTGGGAAATAAGAAATACAGGAAATGAGGTACAGAAATCCATCCTGCCCTACAGGAAAATAGAAGGGGAGGGGGATAAGAGAAGAGGGGGAGAGATAGAAGGGAAGGCAGACTATGGGAATGGGTATTCAGAATGCATGCCATCTTGGGGTGGGGGGAGGGGCGAGATGGAATGACAATTTGGAACTCAATCTTGTAGAAGTAAATGTTGAAACCTAAAAATAAAAAAAAATAAGAGAAGTAAAAAAAAAAAAAAAAGTTTAATATAAGGGGCAGCTAGGTGGCGCGGTGGATAGAGCACCAGCCCTGAAGTTGGGAGGACCTGAGTTCAAATCTGGCCTCAGACTGAAACACTTGACACTAGCTATGTGACTCTGGGCAAGTCACTTAACCCCAATTGCCTTTAAAAAAAAGTTTCATTTAATTCACCTATAAATGCACATGGACTAGGAGTTTTTTTCCATTGGTTATCCTTTACATCTAGTTCTATTTTATTTTTTGAGATTGAACCATTTAAGATTTTGATTTGGTGTTTTCTTAGTTTGGGAATTTTATTTAATCTATCTGCTATATTTTTCATAGGTTCTCTGTTTTGTTGGCATATAACTGTATTAGAGTCTAGTAATTTTATTTTTTAAAATTTGTTTTGAGGTTTATCTTTTAAAAAGTTTGTTGATTTAATTTTTTACCTTTTAAAATTATATTGGCTAAATTTACCAATTTTTAAAATCCTAAAAAAATAGCATTTACCTTTATTAGTCCTATTGCTTATATTAATTTCTAATTTATTTGTCTAATTTCCAAGATTTCCTCTTTTTGTGTTGATTTTGATTTTGTTTCTTTGTTGGATTTCTAATTTTAAATATATATTCAATCCATTAATCTTATTTTTCTACTTTGTTATATACATGTTTAGGTATATAATTTTTCATCTGAGGATTGCTTTAGCTGCATCCCAAAATTTTGGTATGTTGACTCATCATAATTGTTTTTGACCTATTTGTTTTTTAGGATTTCATGATTTAGGCTCCACTTAAGTTTTTGTCTTTGTGTGTGTGTGTGTGTGTGTGTGTGTGTGTGTGTGTGTGTGTGTG